>NW_027273864.1:12020000-12135000 GCF_046630095.1 Trachinotus anak | reverse complement strand
GATGAAACAAAGCAGCTGCACAACCTCTCCAGTACAACTTGAAAAGTCGCCGAACGACAGTTTCAGTCCAAGTCCTGAACATAATCACACTTGTTATTATCTGACAGTGTTTGATTTCAAAGAAACTGATTTACATATCCACCAAAATTAAACAAACACATACACATCACTAACTATTAAGAACTGAACCAATCCTAACACACCTTCCAAATGTGATTCATGAAACCAAACCTGATTACATCCTAGAACGATCAGTCATTACCCAGCCACCCAGAGTGGCTGATTTAAAGGAAGCACTTTAAAGCAGAACTTTTCCAAATCTTGGTTGCGGAGCTTTCCACCATGCGAAAAGCTTTATTTTGCACCCTCTAAAGAAAGATGAAAGGCTGTCATAAGAATAAAAAATTTGGCAAGCAGTTGTGTTATCTCTCAGCTGCAGTGTGTCTCAAATTAAAAATGAATAAATTGGCAAGAGTTCTATTTCCTTTTCTAACCATGCTATATTAAGCCTCAGTTCAGAAAGAAATAGTTTGATATAAACTAGTAAAACATTATTAAGGTCTATGCTCTCAATATGGAGGCTTAGGGTTTATTCATATTTACATTGCTTAAGTAGCTAGCAATAGTTCATGCATTATGGGGACAACACACACACACACACACACACACAGAGTAGCCATCATCAGTTGTGTGCTGTAGGGGAAGACATCTTTGCTATCAACTCACTGTTGATATATGTTGCTTTTTCATGGTGTCACACATCGTAAAACAGGATGTGCAGACGAAAGAAACCTGTTGTGACCCAAATACATTGACATTGTTTTACCAACCACGAATAGTGGTGACTTTAACTTTTTCTGAAAAACTGAAGAATCAAGAAAATCCTCCTTCCATCAACCATTTTACAACCCACTGGATTAGCTAACAAGGCATTGTCAGACAGCTGAAAACAAAGCTGTTTTTATTAAGACATGACCAGCTGGTGTTTTGGAGATACATGGTGTTCACACGGGACAACAGATACACATGCATTTTAGATTTTAGAGATGACTACAGAATGCAAGCCCTGGTGCCCTGCAGTTACCCATGAACCCCTTCTTTAGGCCCACACATTACATTTACTCATTCGGCAGACAGTTTTATCCAAAGCAACTTACAAGTTAGAGATATCACTAAAGCTTCTAAGCATTACACAGCTGCATAAAGTGAATGGAAAATCAGTGTCTTGGGCATAACAACTCTTCTCTATTTGCTTTCTTTTATGTAACTGACAGTACTGCATATTAAACACTTGAGGCAATTAATACAAAGATTATTCGATCAACAGGTCAATGACTAAATCAGTAACAAAGAGATATTATTCTGTTTGTGACTATGGTGAGTGTCAAACGTTTACCAACCCTAGAACATGGCAGTAATGTCTTCTACAATTCAAAGTTGAATATCAATATTCGATTGTTTCCTCTCAGTGTTCTCCGCAGTAACGTGTTCAAACCTGAGAACAGGCAAATCTCACTGAATGTGACATTTAAATGACTTCAGCCAGCAGACTGATGGCGATGATGGATGTTTAAAGACAGATTACAGGATACCCCATTAACACCACATTTTTCTCAGCCAACGTGAGAGCACAAGCCTCAGAGACGATCAGTAATTTGGGTAATTTTGCGGCGCGCTTCACCCTTGTCTTTAATGACAATAATTATCTGTGGAAAACATCTGTAGGATGTGTTGTCTCCCCCTCCCTTCCTCTCCTCCTTTGTCTGATCAATGTATTCTCCTCTCGTCTCTTTCTAAATCACCCCTATGCCTCCTCTTCCTCCTCCTCCTCCTCCCACCATTTCCCTTCTCAGCACTCACTCTTTCTGTATGCCCCTTAATTAGTTTCTCTGTGTTGTGTCCTCTCCTTCATACTCTTCCAAACAAATTTACACCTACTTCAGTCCATTTCCACAAAATTCTTAGTGTGAATGAAGAATACCTGAGAATGGACATTGTATTTGATTCCAAAGCAATTTTCTACTTTCTTAACTCCTCTCTTAGCTCAGTATTGTGCTGCTCAATCATATTTGGAATGAGGTGTACAGTATTTAGGCAGTGCAGAAATTGGCTGAAGCTCTCACTCACCCCAGAGGTTTCTCCAGTCGACTGGCTGGCGATCCAACAATCTCCCCAAGAGTACAGAACGTCTGACCCAAAAAGTCCTGGAAAGAAGGATGGAAGGAAGGAAGGAAGGAAGGAAGGAAGGAAGGAAGGAAGGAAGGAAGGAGGAAAGGTTGGTGTATGTAGAGTAGAAAGAGAACAAATCAATGTTAGGGCATGGTCAGGATTGAAAACTAAACTCAGGAATATTGCTCTCATTCTTCTACCACTGGAACCCATGCAAATGAGAAATTCAAGAATTTGTTTGTTCTGAGGCTTGCTCATTCATGTTTCTCAACTTTGGCCTGTGCATTGAGTCAACATGATTGATTGATTGCAGTGGTGTCACCATTTTATGTTATGCTTGCAGGCTATATAATCTGCAGTATAAAGACTTGATGGCTTACTGTCAGCTGTGAGACAGAAACTGCTCTCCTTTCCCTCAGAGTCACAATAACTGATATCATATCCAGTTTTGATGTGAATTATGAAGCAGTTGTTGAATTTAACCGAAGTGTTGCCATAACCATGAAGGCTATGTACTATGATGGTATACATGGTTTAAAGCAGTGCTTCCCAACTGGTCTAGCCTCAGGATCCAAATGTTCCCTGAGATATAAGGTCATGGGCAGCATGTACACCAACTTAAAGCTGAGGCTCCCTCTAAAAGTCAATATTTTCGATTCGTCAGTCAGGAAGACCCAGAGTTGACCTGAATTTGTTCAGTTGAATCACTGTACTTTCTTTTAGCTACATCATTGTACACAAAGCTCTGCAGGAGCAACAGTAGGGCAGGCTGTCAACTTTACCTCACCCCACAGTTGACTATGAAAATCCTGATTCAGGGTCAGCCCTACTTAACACCCATTCAGTTTATTTTCATCCGTGCAGGGACAGCATTTTTATCCATGCTATCCTTAAATTTTATTTCACAGAATTAAAACCAAAATAACTTAACGACAACTGGGGTTTAAGGCTCATTTTAAAAAAGAGGAGATTTGCAGTAAGAGAGTGCAATTAGGACGGAAAGCAAACATTTCAAAAATAATGAAGCAATGGCAGATACAACTGAGGCTTCTTCACTCTACTAAAACTATATTTATAGCATTACATGAAGAACTAAGCCCAAACCATGATGGTATGAACCAGGGGAAACACAATTTTATCAGGGAAACACTATTTTGAGGGGGAACAAATTTCAACACAGAACCAGTAGGCTATATGTACTGTAAAGCTTCATGTTGTACAGCCTCAGGAAATGGCATCCAAAGTAAAACTGCTGTTCCAAGGGTGTGCTGTACTTCAAAGTAAATTCCCTCCCTTTCTTTGTTCCTTTCTTTCTTTCTTTCTTTCTTTGACAAAGTTACATCAGGAGTCAGGACCCACTAGGAATGGACCCATGGCCCACTTTTGGACTGCAAACCACCTGTTGGGAACCACTGGTTTGAATTGTGGAGTATGAGAGACACACATGAGAAGATAGAGGGATTCAAAGCACCATGAACAATGACAAAAAACATGATTCACAACTGTGTGGAGCATTAAATTAGACACTTTTTAGAGAGAGACATGGTTTAATCTATAAGCATGTCTTTCTTTATATGTCGTCCAGCATTGATCTGGTATATTAGACTTAACATTTTTGACAGAAGGGACAAAAGAAACTTTCAGTGAGTTTGGTGTCAAAATAGTTCCCTTTGAATTAATCACACTCTGGATGTGGGACGATCCAAACCAAAAGTCCTTAACTTTAGCTTTGGCAGACAGCACACACTAAATAATTCAACATCAGGCTATAGTGTGTTTCATTTCATTGAGTCTCTAGGCTGTTGTGCCCACTAATTCCACTCGTTACAAGGAGGAGCCTGGAAAATCTCACCATCTTCATCATGTTACAAATACATGCAACAAAAACTGCTGAAAGACCAAACTTCTTTTTATACTGTGGCTGTTGTGGAGCCCTTTGAGACTGCAGTGACGGTTACGAGCTGCACAGATAGCTTGCCCTGGCTCTCGGTTGTTTCATTCTGATCAGTGAAACCATCCTTCCTCCTGGGAGAAGGATCGTTAACGTGAGATACAGCAGCCATGCAGTGTCAGAAGTGAGAGAGATGCTGGGACCTACGTTGAGTTCTGCAGGCTTCCAGAAAGGTTGAGCAGCAGCAACAACAACAACGACAGAGCACATCATATACCAAGAAAACAACAATACACCAAAAACCTAGCACTCCTAGCAGTGTTCAAGATGGCAAAGTGAGAGTGGGAAGACAACACATGCTGTGCCAGAAAGAATACAGTTGGAATTAAAGCAGGTGATGAAAAAATGCAAACCCAGGTTGTCCAAATACATCAAATATTCATCAAAACAGATTATTTTGATGACAAACTTTTATCAATGCTTTCTGTCTCCATAGTTTCCAGTCTCTCAGATAAAAAAACAACTTATCTGTTATTTGTGAAACAAAATAATCATGTACAATGTATTCTACTACACTGCTTATAATGGAAACTAATGGTTAAAAGCATTGTATATTTCTACATGATTAATCTTACAGCAAGTTATTCCACGATGCCTACCACTGCAGTGCCACCTCTACAACAAATAAAAAATAAATAAAATTATATAAGATTCAATCAAAGATACATGGAAATAGAAATTGCATTTATAGCACAATTACAACATAGAAAACCCCTACTGAAGTCTAGAAGCAAAAAAATAAATAAATAAATAAAATTGCATTTGGACATTTCTATGATCAGGCAATGACAAGGGTTTGCTTTATTTCATCAAGGAAAAATCATGCAACAACCAATTAAGACATACAGAAACAAAAAATATAAACATTGCCACCATTAGACCACTGATAAAATGGTTTGGCCAATCTCAAATCATGTCCAAGACCTTACTCCATCAAGCAGTATTTATCTATTTTTGTTAGTTTTGTTCATTTTCATTTCAGCCGTTCAAGTCATTAATTCAGATTTTGCTCAAGACCGGCCTCCATTTATCAGTGGTTCAGGGTTAAAAGAAGCTCGTGCACTCACATGTTTGGACAGGTCTGGACTTTTGGAGTCCACATCATACCTGAAAGGAAACAAAATAACAGCAGCAAAGCCATTTTACTTCAGAAACAGTAGAGGAGTCTCTTATCTGAATGAGGACATTTTGATTGATACGCTCTTAAAGGAGAAATTTAAAACAAACCCTTTGATTTGTCATCAGCAGGAAAAGAAAGGATAAACTGTCAGTTCACTACATTTTCTCATGTTGTCTTTTCAGCTGTTTTTGTTTGTAGGTTTAAGGGCACGCTGCGACTCAAACATCTGAGGTATGGAAAAGCAGATGTCTATGAATTAAAATGAATTAGAACAGAGAAAAATGGATAACATCATAAAAGAAAATACAATATTCAAAATAATATTTAGCTACATTTAAACTTACTGTTTTTAAAGAGTTGAGTGGATGTTGTGAAAGATAAAATAGACAAAAGAAGGCAAATGTACAAAATTCAAAATGAGCCAAGAGGACAGCACCTTAGCTTCTTTTCAGATGTTACTAGAGTAAGTGGGGAGGGGATCAACATCCTTTTCTCCTCTTCCATAATAATGAATGATGGACCTGGTCTGATTTGCATGTGAATATAAAGAAATAAAAGTGAGGGAAATGGAGCAATGTGATGCACTAGGATTAAACATCTGATGAAACGTTAGATCCTGTTCAGCTAGAGATCAATCAGACACAATTAGACAGGAAAGCAGTAAATTTTACAAGCTGCACAAACTAAAGTGTTGTGTTTCTCCAGTAACTGATTGAAAAGAAAGATCAAATGATACAAATTGTTTTTATATTTTTTGATGGTATAGCTGTGTAATGAGTCATTTTGCTGGAGGAGGTTTGAGGAAATGTTTGTTTGTCAAATGGAAATTAACTCCATCCATGAAAGAACTGAACAAAATACAGTACTGAGGCCGTATTCTTTGCATATTCACGCTGGCCAATCTAAAGCAGCCCATATGTACGAATGATAACGTTAACATAAGAGATTCAGTTGGACTGAGAAATCATCAGTGAGAGACAGAAAAGGAGAGTGAGACCGGTTGATTAAAACTGTGATTGGTTTGAGTGAATATGAAAATCACTGCTATGTCATGAAACTAATCATGAGGCCCCACCAGGCATATAGGGGCTAATCAGGACCAGTTGGCCGGGCTGGCTGCAAGGGCCGATGACCGACAGAGTCAGTAAACACAATCATTTTATAAATAGACCATGTGAGCTGTGGCCTTGGGTCTTTAAATAAACTCTGACAACTACTGCAAGTACGTTTATGACTTTTATTCAACATCAATGTGGCTCAATGTGAAAAATAATATTTAAGAGAGAGAGAGGGAGGGAGAGAGAAAGAGCAAGAGGGAGAGAGATCAATAGCGCTGTGTGATGGTGATCAGCCCAGTGGAGCAGGCTGTCACCTTCATCATGTCTGCATCCCAGCAAACTACAGTCAATTTGGTACTGCAGCTCGGTTAATGTGTGTTGGTGTCTTTATCATTATTAACACTGAGGTAGCAGTGGACTGTCGCTGACTTGCTTCACATGAATAACAAACAAACTGTGGCTGTAAAGCTCAGAGAAAAGAAGATGAATCCGGAAAAATCCAAATGTTTCTAATAGTCGTGCCTCACGCAGCAGTAACTCTGCAGACAACACAGGAGGAGTAGAGTGGGTTCAGCATCACAACTCATGGTGAGTCCAGTTTTACAGAATAAGCGGTAGGCAGAAGACAACAGGAATCTAGTCTGAGTTTATTCAGCAGGATCCCTTTGTTCTCTCTTGTTTCATCAGAAATTCTAATATCCTGGTTAAAGTGCTCAGAGTCTGTGATTATCTCAGATCTACAGAATTTTATTACAGAAAGATCCAATGAAGGGAGATTTGTATGAATGTATGAAATGAAGATATGTCTGGTGTTGTATTCATTGCTGTACTGTCCAGTCGGAAAAAAGTGAAAGAAAGAAATAACTACAGTTTAATCATCATAATTAATTAATCGCCTGTTTACTACATGATTCATGTAAAGTGTGATGGTATGTTTCCTGATGGGTTTTGGTGGGTCCATCTAAACCAAATGTCCAGATTTTTATTCCCACTCCATCCCTATGCCCCACAAGCCATCCTCAGGTACTGCTACATTTTCCAAGATTTTCATTCTCACACATTGCTTAAATTTTGTACATTTTTCAAACAAGTCAGAAGTAAACAAAACCTTCCTTTATCAGCTGTGACTAGCATAAACGTTAGCTTATGCTAGTTAGAGCTGAGCTAGAGCTAAAACTTTATGCATTGGTTGAAAACTCTGTCTGCAGCTGACTTTTTAATGTTTCCAGCCTACATGTTTTAAAAGCAAGAATCCTAAATGGCTCTTAAACATGCACATAATGAAATATGATATTGTGCTAAAAGGTTGAGGCTAAAGCTCCATGTCCTTCTCACTTGCTGATGATTCATGTCGAAGACAAGGGGGAAAAAAAATCTAGCATTGTAAATGTTTTGCAGGGTAAAGCTACCAGCCCCAGTATTATAATAAAATATTATACTTAAAATTGCTGTTGAAATGTTTTTCACTCTGTTGGGAGAAAATGTATTTTGACAAGCAACACAGAGATTAAATGTATGCTTTAATGTGTTTTTGCAAACTGTGTTTTTGCATTTTTACAAAGGAAAATTATTGCGCAGTTGCTCAGTTGTTAAGCAGTGTTTGAGTAATTGCTGTACGGGGGCAGGGTTTAGTGAAGGGTCACTTTCTTCAGACTAAGCTAACTATCAGCACTGAGCAGAGGAAGAAGAAAACACGCCCCAGTGAAGGAGGACAGAGGGCAGGAGAGAAGATACAGTGATGGTACGACTTCAAAGGAAATCACTCACAAGTCGAAGCGCAGGTTCTGCTTCTCCTCAAAAAAGTAGTCCAAGATGTACTTTCTGACAAAGTCTGGGTTTAAGGTGTTGTCTATCACCTCTGTTCTGCCAAACTGTGGAAGGAGAAAGACAGACAGCGGTCAGAAGAGAGGCATGATAAAAGGAAAAGCAAGACAACAAAACACTTTGAAAAACAAACACAGTTAATGGTTGTCTGCTTGCACATTTTCTCCCTTTTCTTCTCTCCCTTATAAACACATAAATTTACAGAGGGCTGATTGATAGAGACGCTTTCACGAACTGCTGCTGTGCAGCAGGAAGCCATGGGTGTGTTTCCTGGTTCCTTGATCCTCACTCCTCACTCACATTAATTACAGCAGGATAACTCACTGATCAACCCCACAGAGGGAAGAGATGAGGGAAATGTGTAAAGAGAGAGACCAAGAGAAACAACATGGGCGGACTTGTAGAGAAAAGAGGGGAAGAAAATGGGGGGCAAAAGCAGAGTGGAGGGGTTAGACAGAAAATCAGGGGGGAGAGTGGGAGTGCGAAAAGAGTGGGAAGGGAAAGGAAGAGAAAGCCAGTGATTAAAGCTTCCTAATTAGTGGGATTCTCACTCCCAAAGTGCCAAATGCAGGGAAATATGCCAGAGAAAAGGCTGACAAAGACCCAGCAACAACACATGCACATAGTATACCATACAAAAAGCTGTTAAAATATGAGATACAGTACATACATAAATAAATTGTTTAAAGCCACATGGAAATACTCCTATTCTATTAAATAATCTAATACACCATCAAAATGAAATCAAAATTGATTAAGGACTAATTGGCACAGGCACAAATAAAATACCATCAGATGGTAGCAGTTGGTAAATGGAGGGAGGATGTCAACATTTGTGAACTGTAGTATGCTACAATGTATGCTATTCTGGGCATTTACTGAAGGTGTCACTATAATCCAACAAGCACGCACACTTCACCCAGCGATTGGTCAGGTGTGTGTAGGTGAGAAAGTACAGAGTTTGATCTTTTTCGCTCAAGTTCTACATTATTTCAGTGTTTACAAAATTACTCCTATCATTTTTTGTGTGTACAAAAATAATTGAGTGCATCAGAAATGCTTTTGAGAAACTTTTGCCCTGAAATTTGTGCCATTATCCCCATTTGAATTTGTATTCCTATCATGGCAGGTTTTTTCATACCACCTTCAAGTGCGGCTGTTCAGAGCAGCTCTAAACACTTTTGCCTTCGAACAACACAGAAACATTTATTTTAAGTATACCCCATCTCTACTCTTGTTTTTTCTACTCAAGACTTTATGTGCCTTATTACCTCTGCCAATGAGTTTATGTATTCACCATGTGTCTGTTTGACAGCAGGATTACACAAAAAGTACAGAACTGATTTTCACCGAACTTGGTTGAGGGAGGGGGCATGGGCCAGGGAAAAGCCCACTAAAACTTTGAGCAGATCCAGGTCATTTACTATGAATGAATGAAGTTTGGTGTACGCTGTTTGACATTGGCCTTGGCAGAAGTCTGGTCTCTCTTTGTGCCCTTCTAGTTGTAAAATGTAGCATACCTAAAATGTTATTGTAGCCATGGCCAGATCGAGCTGTTAGAGGACAAATTTAACTGTGATCGGATCACAATTTCAATTAATGTAAGGATATGTTGTTAATTTAAATATTTGGCAAGTTGTAAATTCGTTGATACTGAATGTATCAGTAAAATATCCGATCTTGTAGTACAATATCCACTCATGGTGAATACAGCATTATTAAACTTCTTTATGATGATGTTTAGGCACTCACAGTGCTCGGTTAAGCTTAGGGAAAGATCATGGTCTGGTTTAATATAGAGAGAAGTTCACAGTGATTTCAGACACAACATGTTTATTTACTTTTAAGCAAAATTATCATCTTTCTCAAATTTTAATAAGTTTAAGTATTTTTGTGGCTTAAACCTCTGATGAGACCATGGATATGAACCCCATTCGCTGGTGTGACAAACGTCAGCTTCATTTATTCAAAATATACATTTCATCTGAACATAATCCAGCCAACAATCATGTTTAGTTGTATATGAACATAATTTCTAGGAGACAGGGTTGAACATTCCCAATTTGCAATGTAGAGTTTCTGGTATAAATTTGTAGTGTCCAAGCCTAAGTGATGTCCCTTAGTTTAGTTATTTTTGCTGACTTGAAATTTAGCTCTTCCAAAGCCACAGAATACACTATACACCTGTTTTCACAGCAGTGCTAACCATGACTACTAAGCTTTCATGCGTAAAATCACTGGACTGGCCCTTTAAAGTTTTCTGTGTGTCACAGCTTGAGGTAATCATATTAAACACAACTTTATTTTAAATGAATTGTTTTCAATTCATCAACAGGATTATGAGCCATCAGAGCACAATACGAACTAAAATAATGAAAGCTTAAAATTTTGACTGTACATACAACTAATTGCCACAGATTGGACTTGGATTAATGAGTTAATATTTATCTCAGTCCCTCATTAATTTGTTGCAATTTCTGGAGTGATGATTCAATTCAAACACTGATTGGAATCAGTGGAGTTTTATTTTATTGAGATTGTCTCCAGTCTATGATAAAGATATAAAAGCCTCAAATGATTCACAACTGTGCTTGAGCCAAACATGCCCTGTTTTATTGGAAAGCTGCCAAACGCTACAACTTCAATCAATGTTAAGGAGGCCATTTGCAAGTAGGAGTCGATCTAGTTTTTTCTATAACGTGGATGACAGGTACAGAAGGTGGATGTGTGAGCAGACCTTGCCTTTTCAATCAATACAGTAAAAACAACAAATACAGTATACTGTGGGCAATTAGGACAAGTCAACCAATATAAAAACATACACTTTCTATGCTGTTACACAAAGCTGAACACCTCTTTGAACTCTGTGTTCTCTAAGGTTATATTTTTCTCGATGTGAAGATCTAAATTTAACACCGGTGAGGGAGAAAAGAAGAGAAAAGGACACTGATGTTGAATCTGTGAGCCACCCAGACTTTTGAAAGACCCTGAGGTGTTGATGAGGCTGTGAGCACATGTTGGCAAAGAGATGGTTGATGGCAAAGATGAGCTCCATAATGTGATTTCCCTGCTGAGTGGCAGAGACAATACAGCGCTGCAGAGTTCATTAGATACTGCTGGGCTTCTGGAGCTGGCTAATGAGAATCTGGTATGAAGTCCCCGACCTCAACATGTGTACACACACTTATGCACATGCGCACGCGCACACACGCACACACGCACACACACACACACACACACACACACACACAAACTACATATGGAAAGCTGTAGTCTTCAGGCTAGCAATAGACACAATTGTGACCTGCAGTGTGAGATATTGAAATGTGAACATGTCCTTAAAACACAAAACACAAAAGAAAAATCACTGAGACACACACAGACACTGTGAGTGACAGCATGGTATTGAATAAAGGGGAGCAGTAACAACAAATGAGTCAAATCCTTCATTATCTTTGTTGGTTTTTGTTCCAAAGATTTCATTATCTTCTTCCGTGGAACACACGAACCACCCCTGGGGATTTGTGTCATCTGAATGTCCTGTAGTTCTCTGGTGAGTAAGGATTTCTTATTCTCCATGTGCCATGTTCAGTAGATGGTGACACAGTGCCCATATAATGAGCTTGGTGGAGTCTTGTGTTCTCACAGAGAGGTAAATGATGGTGTGAATCAGTGTGACCTTTTTTTCCCGTTTTGCCCGCAGTGAAAAGCATGAGGTGGTGTTTAAACATTCCCCAAAACAGAGAGAGAAACACATGAGTATTGAACCCGTGCAGGAATGATAGAGAGTTAAGGGTAGGCTCAAGGAAAACGAGCCAAGCAACAAGCTGAAAACCATTTATTTCTTACATCCATGATAAGTTCTGAGTGGCTTCATGGCAAAATGATTCCCAAAGTTTGTGAGTGCTTTGAGCCGGAGCTGAGATTGTGTAAGAACAGGATACAGCTACACATTATATATGATGCACAGAAACACACACATACATATACTGGTGCAGCCACATGCTGTCACGAAGAGCACTAAACTGAGAGTATGCGGTAGGATCTGATGTCACAAGCAAATTGGAAGAAAGAGGAAAAAGGTCAGGCATGTCACATCTCCATTATGCCACTGTAAATTAGTCCCATCCACCCTCTCTCTCTGGC
Organism: Trachinotus anak; assembly: GCF_046630095.1. Lineage (NCBI taxonomy): Eukaryota > Metazoa > Chordata > Actinopteri > Carangiformes > Carangidae > Trachinotus > Trachinotus anak. The sequence continues at coordinate 12,122,732 of NW_027273864.1, read as the reverse complement.
TCTCTCTCTCTCTCTCTCTCTTTTTCTTATATATATATATATATATATATATATATATATATATATATATATATGTTTTATCACATGATTAAAATTCTGCATTTCAGAACTGTTTTCTCTTGCTTGACAACACATAACTGTCAGTCTGTCTGAACTAGAAGCTAACGTTAGCATGTCTGACATGTCATTATGAAGATGTCTGATAATTTGTTTATCCGTAGACGACCTCAGGTTAAGTCATATTTTTGTTTTCCTACCCATTCGATCTTCAACGATGATCCAGGCATTGGATTTAAACACTTTAGGTCTCCTGACACGCCCCTTTATGCAGACCGGAACTATCCCCCTTTTGCTCCCATAGACATGACTTGCTATGAAGTATCTTGCTCCGCCATGTAAAATGTAGCGCTCCAGAATCTTTGGTAACAGCAGATGCTCGGACCTTAATCTCATCGCGAATAACATGTTAATGCTGACAGTCCTAATATATATATATATATATATATATATATATATATATATGATCATGAAAAAACAGCTTTTCACCATTGTTGTGTATATGGTGTGGGTTTGTTTTCCTGGTAACAGAACTGTGCTGATGTATAGTGGGCTACTGAAGCTGCTACTTTGGCTGTCAGCTACTGTTTGTGCTACAATTAACTATGGAGGAGAAATTAATGAGGTTTTCTGTCAAGCTCCCAGGCCCAGCACTGGGCTGTGAGGCCACTCTGGGGTGTGGACCCAGTTGCAGCTGCGGGTCACATGACGACCAAAATGTTGTGTGGAAACACAATCATTACAAAAAGAAGGGCTGTAAAATGACAGGTATATTTTTTATGAATGTAACAAAACACTACAAGATGAATCAGTACGATCTGAATTTGAAATGTATGAATTAAGAGGTCTAACCATTCTGGGAAAAGTGGTCTTTTGGACCCCACTAACAGTAAATTATATTCTTGCCATTCATTTGTGCAGGGAGCCAACAGGCACTCAAACAGCTCAGTCAAAGAAGGATGCTAATGAGCATGCATTATGGGCCCAAAAGTGCTGAAGCCTTAGGAAGCCTAAAAAAAACCTTTTGGCAGAGGCCCCCGCTGAACAACTTTGAATGAATGTGGCACCAGCTTGGAACACAGCATCAAATTCTCTAATTGTCTGTGATGTGTTTTCTGAATTTCCTGAACTAGAAAATAACAAAGCATCATCATATAAAGACTAAAGAAGTCTGTAAGGATCTAATAACTGTTAGCAGTGTTTCCTGTACAGTGTGTCTTTGCAGAGGTCAGTTCACCAGGTAACTGGATGTGATGATAACAGGTTCTAAAACATGCAAGTTACCTGAAAACATTTTGCATCGTTTGTATTTAACACATGTAGGAAAAGACCATCCAGCAGCTAGCTTAGCCTTGGTGAACCCTCCAACACTAAAGCAAAGGTAACTCCTGAATGTGCATGTACCTGTGGCCAGCCAGGAACACACAACATTTGAGGAAGACAACCTTGGAATTACCTGGACTTGCATTTCTCCTCTTTTTGTGGGGTTAGCATCTACCATCACCTCTATCACATGTTAGACTCCTCTCTTGGTTTTTATTAGTGCTTCTTCTTTTAATTTAAAACTAAAACAGTACATACTAAAACTTTAGACTTTAATGAGAGGAGAATGGGTCAGGGAGTGAGCTTGTGTGAGTGTCTCTGGACTCTTTCACTTCCTCTGAGAGGTCAGCATTTAGGATTTTTCCTCTGTAATCTCTGTAATCTGTTATCCTGAGATTGTCTTGAGATAACAGGATAATTATTCCAATATCTCAACATAACAAAATGCTGTTATGTTAACAGGACAATATCTTGATAATATTTTTCCTCATTATCTCTGGATAACAAAAATTCCGTCTTCTCCTGATATGTCATATGTCATAATCTTGAGATAGCGAGCTTTGTTTTCTCGAGATAACGGGATAAAATATGTGCAAGTATGGCCTTTCTCAGCCGTAGTTATATACTTTCTATGACCTTTTCACACTAGTCATTGCTGTGGGTTATTTCCTGATATCATTGAAATGGATCAACAAATAAAGTATTATAGATAATGACAATAAGTCAAGTTGTTCAGCTACCAGCTTAGGAGAGACTGAGACCAGCTTTCTGTCCTGCAGCCAAGTTATGTAACAGCTTTCACACTTCACCAAACAACTCTCAGGGAAAACGGCCTCTGGACCAGGAAAAACCTCTCCAATCATCCCAACCGTAAAATCACCCAAAAAGCACTTTACTGTAAAGGAGACTGAATGTATGCAATGAAGAAGGCAAGAGCACTCCTATGAGGTTTGTGACCTTACACAGTCAAGTCAAAAATAATGGAGACATTCTTCATTTAATGAAGCCCTTCACAGAGAGCACCAACTATATCAACACCACAGACATGATCTCTTCCACAATTAAGAGGAGATAGAAATCAACATAATATGTGACCCAAGCCTGACCCTTGTGCTACAGGGTCCTGTCTAGAAATGTTATGCAAAGGTCCCCGGTGAGTCACCTGTTTGGCTTTGCTTGGTCTGTCTGAGGTTTGGGAGTGTTCAGTCTCACTCACACGGCATCACCTGGAGCCGCATCAACACCCACCTATTTTTAACAATATGATTGTGGATGTGATGGTTTATGTCAGTGAGGAGAGGACCAGTTTAAACGTTTCTATTTTTGGACCAAAATCAGTAAACATGACAGAATGAAGTATCATTTGACTTGATAATAAAAGTGAAATGCTCATTATATTAATTATGTTGTGTGTGCTTGATTGGATTAACAGCCTGTCTTACAATCGTGGCTGTCAGAGTGGAAGAACTGAGTGCCTTTTGTGAGAAGCACGAAGAAGATTTTTATAATGGCGAGGTCTTTACATATGCACACACCTTATGCATTAAGCATATACACATATGCACACACATTTTCTCTCTCTCACACACACACACACACACACACACACACACACACAAACACACTCATAACAGAGTCCCCCACATTTTCTCAGCTACATTTGAATGAGAGCCCACACAGCCATCTGTTATGAGTGGGTAAAGACACGAGCAGCAGATGAGGGTCATCTGACTATATAAATACATATGATTTCCATTAAATCATGATCCATTATACATCCACATTGAACCAAGTCTGTAAACTTGGATGCAATGACAATTTGCACTATGGGATGAATAATGATGTCAAACTTGGAAGCTAACACTAGAGGTGACTACAGTCTGTTATGAGAACATCTATATATATATACATAAGCATGCACAAAGATTTATATTAACACTGTAACAAACACAATACAAATTCACAAATAGCTACACATAAAATAAAAACAGAAGTTCAACAGAGTTCAAGTTACTCACAGATACAAAAACAGCCATTTGGGGGACGAGCAATGGATGTAAGTAAGTAAATTATAAACCATACAACATAAACTAGCAAATACCATGCTCAGGGTGTTTATCTTTCACCACTCCCTGCTACTGAGAAATGTTCTTTTGGTGTCTTATGTGTAGACTTGATCACACAACTGACAGTCCATGTCTCAGTACCTTCTGACTTTCCTAATCTTTCCATGGCCATTAGTCCCAAGCTAATTATTTCCCACTAAAGACACAAACATATAGTTTCATTTTTTTTAATGCTTAGTCATTTCTTAAAACAGCTGTATTGTACTGCTTGTACTACATTAAGCAAACATTACTCAAACCGGAGGAAATACAGTCGTGCATTTGTTTGGAACTAATTTCTGCTGTGGATTATTACATATCAGCTGCCCTAGTGAGTATTTATAGTAGCAGGAAGGTGTATGTGGGATTGACTCAAAATAAATTACAGTGCCCATATTCATGGGAACATGTCACCCAGTGTAACAGTGTGGCTCTGATGTGTTTTTAATAGTTTTTGGACAAGAGTGGAGTTTTAGGTACAGATGACTAAATTACATCAGACAATACTTGTTTACTGTATTAATTCTTTGTTAGTTTTCTTTTAAAGGGATTTGTATACAATAAGATAAACAAAGATTGTTGCCAACCCAATCCATTTTAAAAACAAAAGGCTATCATTATCATCTGCCACATTTGAAAGTTTTGGCAATGACTTATTCAAATAAATGGCCATCTTCCACACAGCCAAATAACAGACTGCTGAGTTGAAACTGAAAGGCATCATTTCCGCTACCTCTCACAGCTGGAGAGGACATTAGAATAAAGAAAAGGTACAGATTTCATCTTTAATCGCAGATTTATTAGTGCCTCACTTCATTTGTTCACTTGATATCATTCAATGATTATTCTACCTACAGAAGAAAATAATTAATAGACAAACAGACAGAATGGTGAAATGATTAACAGAGAAAATGGATGGTAACGCTGCATGGACTAAACCAAACAAGGCACAGTATGAGCTGACTTAATGCCTCCCCAGTGTGCTGTTTAGTCTCCAAAATGTCAACATATTGATCATTACATTGTGAGGGTTTTTCTTTGTTGGTTGAAGTCTCCAATTAGAGAATATTTCCTGGTATTTTCAGACAACTGATGGCTGAACAGGTTTAATGAAGTGTTAGAGCCAACTACTGCATGTTCACAGTCAAAAATGTCTTAACTAGAACATTCTGCCCTATACTGTGTGTGTGTGTGTGTGTGTGTGTGTGTGCGTGTGTGTGTGTGTGTGTGTGTGTGTGTGTGTGTACTCACCTCCCTCCATTGCTTGGTTTCCACACCTTGTGTATAGAGCACGCATACTGTGAAAAAGTCCCAGATAAAGACAAAAAGAGATTAAATATTTCAAAAGAAACCAAAAAAAAGAGCCAGGAAATGAGGACCAGAAAGAGAGAAAAGGAGGAAGACAATCAGAGAAATGTACACAAATTCAAAATGGGAAATCAATTTGAGGGTTCTTGCTCCAGTAAAGAGAACAAACAGCCGCCGCACTCTGAGCAAAACTGGGATTTCCCAAATCACAAGGCAACATATCCACAAAAACATGCAAAAACCACACCGGCAGGGAGAGAAAGAGAGAGGACTCAGCCTCTACAACATACTCACATGGATCTGACTTGGAGAATGTGTCTTTATCCAGCAGATTTCTGGAAAATAGAGACAGACAAACAACTGTTACTCATGCTGACAAACTGTTATCATACAAGTCTGAAGGGACAACCATTTTTTTCCAGCTCAATCATTTCACTTTTAATCAAGCATGTTTTGAGTTTTGTGCATACATACATACATATGTTGTAGCTATAGTTTAAACAATTACACAACTCAAATCCTGCGCTTCATAATCATTAACATAATTGTTACATTAGAAATTGACCAAAGCTGTTTGCAGTAAACAGTCTTTGGTTTCACTTTACTTGCTAGAGCGTGTTTGTTTGTTTATATCATTTGCATGACTCTTCTGTTTTGTAGCTTCTGGTAACTCCAGTGTCAGTGTTTTTGTTTTGTTATATTTCTTCCGCCTCTGTCAACCTCCACCCATCCCTCCTCTGTCTGCAGATTCTCAGGAAACGTACAAAACTTGGCTCTATGAGGTGACTGTTCAGACCTCCTCTCACCTTTTCACCACCACACTTTGCTTCAAAGGTTACCATGACACCCTGCCAATAGCTCAATAAAAAAAGAAATAAAAAAAGAGAAAAACACACAGTAGGCCTAATAGGTGGTAATGTAACTTTAAATCAAATGTAAATGTGTGAAAAGAGGTTGATAAAAAAAAAAAGGATGGCCCCTAAACCTTTCAACATTGATCCTTAATAGTGGTTTTGCTCTGCTGTCAGCTTCTGAAACAAAACCCCTGTGTTTTAGGGAAATATCAAGGTTTGGTTTGTGGCACTCAGTTGTCATGGTTACAGTAATAAATGCATGGTAAGTTTAGGGAATGATTGTGGTCAAAAAACAACATTGTCGGTTGGTCTCCTGTGTTAACATCTAACTGAAATCACAGACAGTCATCCTTTTTTGGTAGTAAAAACAAAGTCAGCATGTTGTTAAATGTATTTCTTAATATTTCATTATTAAAATGAAGAAAAAGGGCTTTGGGTGATTATATATAATTAATCACCCAAAGCCTGTTCTTCAGATGAGGAGGAGGAGAGAGCAGTTCTTATAAGAATTGCTTTCTCCTTCCTCCGTCTCAGCTGGCTGGAGGGGAATGTCTGTGTTTGATTGACAGCAGCTGCCAGTGAGCCAGCATTACACTGTAGAGGGTGGTCACTCAGCCGGGTTTGGACATAAATTTAAAAATGTTGATGTTCAGGTTTGTTTCAGGCTCGGTTACTACTCTCTCTGTCACTGGTTGGGTTCAGACAGAAACATGCTGCTCGAGCTGAACTCTATTACACCGTAGAGAACGGGTAGAGACGAAGTAAAGAAACTTGCCTGTAAATAGTGTATTGTTAGTGGTGTTGAAGAGTTTGGGCCACATCAGCAGCTAACATGCTGTTTAATGTGCTGCAGCTGAGCAGCTAATTAGTGGTCTAGCCTGCCGTTCTTCTTGGCAGCCTAACCTCGAATTACCTGAGGTTAGTGGACTCCATGTGCTGAAATGATCCAGTATGATTAAGGTGTCATTTGTCCTGCCTTAACAGCTAACAGGAGAGACAGAGAGATGTCAATCCAGCACAAAATGTGCAATATGTAACAGGTGCAACAGAACTAACAGAAGAGGTCTCATCAGTCAAAGTAAGTGAAAGCACCTTCGTGGGTGTAGCATGGGTGTAAGGGAGCTTAATCACAAATGTAGGATGGTTACATGAGCTGATTTAACTAATCCTGTGTATTCCACAATCCAACTAGAACTACCTTTTTTTTTAAGTACACAAAACCTTTATGCAGTCCAGGAAAGAAAGACAGCAAACTAAAATACAGTACTATGATGACTATCCTACACTGTTGATATGCATGCAAAGAAAGTTCAAATCAATTGTCCCATTTGGTTGTAGTTTTAATCAATGAGTCTGCATGCTGCTTAAAAGTGGTTTTATCGCTTGGCTGGAGATAATGGCGTTTACATTTTATCCTTGCATGTGCAAGTCTAATTTCTATAATGTGCACACAAACATGCTGAATTATACATTCGCAGATACAAACTCAGCCAGCTAGCAGGCATATCAATGCAGAAAATTGTTGGGTTCAGTATCACATACAATGGCAGCCTGATTACCAGCATGTCTAAATGCTTATCTCACTCTCTGCCCTCCAAACACCCACCATGCCCCCCTCTTTACAATGGCATGCAATGTTCAACTTTACACTTTTCATATTAAAGCAAGATAACAAACTTTTGTGTAAGATTTGATCTTTGCACCATTATGCTGTGTAGATTTGAGTGTCCATTCAACCTAATCATATGCAGTGGTCTTTGGGGGCATTGATGTTTAAAAATATGTCATTTTGCCTAAATTGTAATTAGTACCATGAATTCCTTGACTAATTGTTTTATTAGCTACTGACAGTTATTGTCAGTCGTCATAATTTCAGTGGGTCACAGATTTTTAAAGCATTTTTAAAAGGAATCCTCTGAATCTGAAGTTTGATTAGTGCCCGCAGCTTTCATTTTCATGAAAGGCTGGAAGCAGGAAATTATATGCTTGTGAACTGCGAGGAGACAGACAACCAAAAAGGTCATTGTCAATGGTCTCTTTCACACTGTGTGCTCCTCTGCCTATCTGTCCCACTCCACCCTCCAGTCTCTGTCAACCTGTGAAATGTGGTCTTTTGTGAAATTATTTTCTATATGCTAATATGTGCTTCACACATGAAAAGAATGACATGTATAATAAGATCAACCATACCCATTAATCTGTAAACAGTAAATCATACACTGCTAAGAGAAATATAATCTGTATGCATTATTTTGTGTGGTGCATTTTTTTATTTATGCATTTTAGATTGATATATTGAACTTCTTTGCATATATATATATATATATATATGTGTGTGTGTGTGTGTGTGTGTGTGTGTGTGTGTGTGTGTGTGTTATATATATTCCAATTTCTGCTCTTTAGAGTGCAAAAAAAGATGGACCTCCAAGACACAGTGTGTGCATAAGTATATTAAAAATTAAAATCCTGCAGGCATTCATCTGGCCACCAATGTTGTCAGATATTGATTTTTGGTTGAATGTAGGTTGTGATGTTACATTACCAAAATTCAATGTCAGCACAACATCTAAAGCCAACATTAATTTGACATAGTATACTGATGACAGCTGACATCGATATTTAGTCAGTTTTAAGTTGTGTTGTTAAGTTATCAAAAATACAACATCTTCCAAATGTCTCATGTCAACACCATCACCCAGGCAGCACTGGGTTTTGTCATCAACCCAATTTTCATTTCCAACAAAAATTTAACATCTGACATTAGAGTCATTATAATCCAACATTTCTCTCCCTGAGCTTTTGTGGATTTCAGTTGGAGCTTGTTTTGCATGTGAGTGGAAACCAGACAGGAGGCATGGCTTCACATTTTTCTGACTGTGTCTAAGTGTGATCAAACTGTTACCCTAGCTGTAACCAAATCTTCATTTACTTTGCCAAACCCAACTGTTCTAAGGTTGTGCAGTAAATGGGTAGAAATGAGTCACAATTCTCGATCTACTAGAGCGAGTCTAGTCTAATCCAGCTGACAATGCAAATAAAGTCAGTTTAAACCAGAGCAGGTGTATGGGAAACATCACATGTATTAACAGCTGGATACAGTGTTCCAAGACAGAAAAATATTTCCGGTCTTTCAGATTCTTGGCTTACCTGACATGTGTATTACATTCTTTCTTTGGGGCTGTCTGGCCGACTGCCAACACACATGAAAACAGAGATTGACATGGAACTCCCTTTGTTATGTTTTATCTTTGCTCGCTGTCTTTCATGCACTTTCCTAGTCTGTCTGTCTTTGTCTCTCCCTGTGCTTTACAGTACTTAAATGCATTTTCTATAAATCTATTTTTCTTAATCTCTTAACCTCTCCCTGTGCTTTTGAGTGCCCGTGTTACACCTCCATCATGTTTGCTTGACCTTTTCATAGTGCCTGCCAGAGGCCAATGTGTGCCTAACACTATTACCCTTCTTGTTTTCTTTTGCTTGCTCGGTCACTACAGTGACATGAGAGCCCTCACTCAAAATGCCAAAGCCTGCTGGCTTCTCTGATTCTTGTTTGTGTTTCTTTCTTTTTTCATTTTCTTCTGCAGTTTCTGTTGTCATAAATCTTCAGCTGTGTTCTTTCATCAGCCTCAATCTGTTTTGATCTTTTCTCTGCTCCTGTGTTTCCTCCTCTCGCCCTTCCATAGCTTTCAAGAACAAGGTGAGAAGACGCTGATTTAAAAAAAAAAAAGAAACAAAAACATGAAACCTTTTGTTTTTCATCCTATGGCCAAAATTACGAAGACAACACCAGCTCATGTTCTGCATTTAAAATACAAGCAGAGTCCAGGAAAAAGTGCTTTTCATTACAGTTTGGTCTAAATTGAAAAGAATAGTGGAACTGGCACTATGAAAGCAAGATAATTAAACTGACAAATCAGAGCACAGACTTGCACACTGACTTTAAAAGTCATTTCATCCTAATCAGAAATATTGCACTGCTGCAACTCCAGCAGAAGAAAGGGAATTTGGAAAAAAATCTTGCTATAATCAGTTTATCATGTTTCTATGCAGAAATGTTTCAGGAAAGTATTGTTTCTAATAATTGGATGTTTTGTTCAGATTAATTCATTCAGCTCCTATCCAAATATATGTTCAGTTACATTTGGACTCTTTCCATCCAGCAAACAATATGATGCAGCAATCCCTATTTATTTCTGCTCCATTGTTATTGTTTGAATATGATCGCTCAAGTAAATATATCTGGAAACATTACACATCATAAATCATAACTGCTGTATGACAATCTCTAAAACTATGTGACTAATAAGTCATTGATTGTCATTACGAGCAGAAAGACTCATTGGTTTAAGCCAAGCAAAAGCACAGATTTGATCCAGATTTGTCAAAATACAACAGTTTAAAATGAAGTTTGGTCATATTGCAAGCAACTTCTTAATGTCTGTTCTCCTGTGCTTCTAGTATCAGGACTGACAACACTAAATTAATCCTATTTGTACAAAAAACCACGAGGGGTTGCTCCCAGCATAAAAGCTGCAGTGTTCTCACAACTTATCCACTTGAACACCGAGCATACCACGTACACAACTTCCCATGTCATAAGCACAAACTCATGAGTTCCATTTAAAGGTAGCACTAGCATCAACACTGCTGCACTCGTAGCTTTCTCTCAGCAGAGCTGCAGTTTTTTTCTGTGCCCACAAATCGTTTTTTTAATTTGTTGGAATGGGAGAGATTTCAATTTCTTATTGCAGGTGCTGTAGTTGACTCTGATTCCTCTTGGAATATGGAAAGAAAACCCCAGGGACACACTTCATTTTTTTCACATAGACCCATGAAGGAACTGCTGCATGAGAGACTGCACTGAGTTACAGAAGCTAGTGGAACAGAGGCGAGCTCGAACATGACATCATGACTTCAGCTCTCTATTTATGTAACTGGAGCTTTGATGCTTGAAAAAGAAATGTTCATTTGAATGCACACTTTTATCACAAGTGTTCTGTCTTCCCACTACTTCATCATTACAGTAATTACAGATGAATTTGAGTGTGAGTTGTTATATAGTATAACAAGTCAGAAACTTTCTCTGAGAAACACTGAACATGTAACATTCATTTCCCTTTTCCTCCATAAAGAAGTAACTGCAGAGGAGGTTCCTATTTTTCTCACTTTGTCTAAAAATTATGCATGAATCCTAATAAAGATAGTGTGGGACCTGACCTTTCATTTTCTATTTTTATATTTAGAGCTGCTAGTTCTGCGTGCCTCACATCATATTTCAATCCCTGTAGCCTATCATTACAAATTAGAAAAAATGAAAGAGTGAGCGTAAAGGTTGGCACCAAGTGCCTTTACATCTTTCTTGTGTGAAAAAATCACATTTGAGAGAACAAGTAAATGTCAAAGAAATTTTTAAAACCACCCACCCACCTGTAGGCTATGTGTCTGTGTTGGAGAAGCAATTTACAGATTTACATTGGATTTTCTCTAGAGTAGATGGCACATAGAAAAATCTGATTTATTCTGGGATTCAATGTCTCATTGAAAAAAGACTGGCAGCAATTATAACACAGTCACCTCTTCTTTTACAAGATCCTGTACAACTAAAATAGCCATAGGAAGTTGGGTGCTATAGGATTTCATATTTTGATTTTCACTTAATGTATTTAAGGAGCTGTAAAATAGTTTAAAATATTCTTCTAGTACAAGAAAAATATCCTCACTGAATATTCTCACTACCATACAAAAGACTGTGAGTCTTTTGAGACTGAGTCTGAGTATTTTAACATTATTCCTGATCTAAGTGAGTCACAGTGAGTCATGATAGCAAGGTCCTGATTTTTTTGGTTTTTATAGTAGTTGCCTTGCTCATTAGCACAACAACAATATTCACGATTGACATTTACCATTTGCATTTTCCAGTTCAGTCACAGTGTGCGTGTGTGTGTGTGTGTGTTTGAGTGTGTGTGTACTGTGCAGACCTTATCCCTCAACCATGCAAACATCCAACCAATTACATTAGCATTTTCCTCCCGTTCTCCCTCTCTTTCCTAATTTATTCATGTTTTTCCTGCACACTGGTCTAAAATAAATCAGCCCATACTGTATGTCACCCACCACTGCCTCCTCTCAGTCTCTGTCATTTCCACCTCCTGTTTATCTGTTGGCTGTGTATTATCCCTCTAATGGTCTCTCCATTATCTCTTATGTTAAACGTAGTCGAAATTTGCTTTCATCCCTGTGCCGCTGCTCTTTTATTTTCCAACATTCACTCAGTCAACACATATATTTTTAGATGTGACCAGCAGCCGGTTTAAATCACCCTATCCCAGTCCACAGTTACATGGCAGTGGTCACAGGTTCAACCCCCCCCCCCCCCCAAAAAAAGGAAAAACAGAATGTGTGAATGTGTGAGGGCAACAGTTCTATCTCTGCACCGTTCTGCTTTATTAAAGCCAACGTTTGCACTTTTGATTAACATACTGTTTGTTTGGTAAAAGATCTTCTGGACACAAAGTGGCCTTCATGCTGTGGCTAAAACATGTTGCTGTCATCTTGTACTTCAGAGTGTGAAAATGACCAGGAAATGCCACATACAGTGTATCGCTAATCAAATTAGTGATGATGGAGAGCAAACTGGCTCTGCAACTCTGTAAATAATGTTGCTTTGTGTATAACAATTGTCTCAGTCTCTGAATTAAACGCAGTGCACCCCCTTTATGTCTCAAGCAAGTTCATCCTCTTTTTTTGTGCTTGAGGCAGAAAGGGTGCTGTAAACCAGCTGCAGTTTGGGCCAAAAGGCCCACTCAGTGGTACTGCTGTCTTTTCAGAAAGATAATTGGTAAGGAAGATGGGGTTTCTTTTTCATACTTTTCCAATGACATAAACACAATTTTATGTAGAGCATGACAGATGAGCAGCCTATGTTACTATGGTGATGCACTAAGATTATACCCACAACAAGATACCACAGTAATTTTGCGAGACAAACCCCTGATCCCATTTCATTGCAGTTAATGTGGTTCTCAAATATTGTGTAGAAAAGTTTCTATTGATTGGTTCATGTGGTGCATTCCATGGTCACACTGACACAAGCTCCACGTGTTGGATGTTGCAAAGATCAAATGAATAATGGTCATCATGGTGATTACCATCATCAAAAGAGGATATACCTCTTATTTACAAAGAAGAGGTCATTTTCTGCTCATATTAAATAACTAAAAGCATTTGGTGTTATTAAACTATATTAAAGTCTATTTTGAAACCTGTGCTCTAGACCTCAGAAAAAACAATTTCATGCCAGCTCGCCTAATCTGAAGTACACGGTAACTGTATTCAGGAGACATAAATGATGATTTATGTATTTACTTTCAGTTGTGCATTCTATAAATGAAACACAGGACTCATCATTGTCATTAATGACAGCTCAAGCTGATTTGAAGGTAAACAGAGTAAATTCAGCCAACTTTATTCTCTGTCTGAAGATGAGAGAAGCGTTAATTTTAAAAATGTTGATTTAGGACTTGTTTGTCAAAGAGCCCATCTGCTGTATCTGAGACCCCTCCTTTTGTAGATAACCTCCAGTTATGGTGGAGGAGCAGCCGTTTGTAATGCGCAAATATTCCTTTGCAAAAGAATAACCGTGGAGAGGTTCCACACAGTGTGTGTCTGTCTATGCTTTAAACACCTGTGCAATCTGTTAGATTCTACTAAGCCTTGCCAAAGACACTGCCTTTATAAAGGTAACACTTTTGTTGGTACTGTTTCAGAGTGCTGATTTATTCTTTCTGAGGTTTTGCTTTTATCCGCATTATTCATTTAAGGTGCTTCTGTTCTTTTTCACACTAGTTCTGCATATGGACAGACAAAAAAAAATAAACAGTGAATTCTCATATATGGGCCTAGGTCTTTATTTGCCTAAGTAACGGAGCGAATCTGGCTTTTATTAGGGACAGGTTTATATTAGACACGGGCATTTATTCCCATTTTTCCCCAGTTCCCCAGTTACAGCGAATTCAAATTTCTTCCATGTTTACCTGTTGTCTTGATAAATTTAGTATAATGTCCATTTCCAAAATTTCTCCACTTTGCCTTTTAATGTTAAGTTACCATGGAATTCAAATTTAAAGTCTTGCTTTTATACATTGGCTATTAATGTGAAATAAACACCAAAAAGTGTTTTGTTGTCAGAAGGAGGCCAACACAAGGAGGACAACTGGAATAAGATAGAGTATGTAAACATTACATCTGTTTATTTAAAAAAAAAAAAAAAGAATCTCTGTGCAGCAGAGTGGTGAGATGGTTTTAGTGCTATGGAAGTGTACATTACACTGAATTCAGCATGTGAGCTGCTGAAGTGGGCTACAGGTAATGCCACCTCCTTCAGTGTATTATTTTACCAGGCCTGTATTAATGACTGGCCTTTATTTGTTTGTGCGGGCCATGCCCTCAGCTATTACTTTAATAACAGCTTTTATATTTATATATTATTCATTGTACATTCACTCACATACATATTTATATTGTACAGTACATGCATAGAGAATCAGAATAGATAAGGGTAAAGACACTCAACCAGGAAGTGGGGCAAAAGCATGCATTAACTGAAGCTTCAAACGGCAACACCCAGCCAGCAGGAGCTCAACCTGAGTGTAGTAAAAAACTAGGTCTGCTGAAACTAAACCTCATCAAAGCGATTGCTTTATTACTCTGTGTCAAGTGTAACCCCAAAAGCATATGCCTTCCTACACTCAAGCCCCAAGACAACAATGGTCCTGCCCTAAATGTGGAAGTAAACCTCACCTAAAATTTTACCAAATGAGACACTCACCTACACATACAACATGTCAAAACTCCAGAGCTTTATCACAATGGTACATGTAAGTTCTGAAAAGTGCCCAAGAAAAGTTAAACTGATGCTAAGATTCTTAACTTAGCAGAGAGCTTGGTTTTAAAGAGAATATGACTTCAGGATTGCAGAGTATAGTAATTATGTAAAATACAGTGCTTTTATGTTAACAGTGAAATCTCCTGATGCTTCTCCTACAAAGTAATAATCTCTGTGAACAGGGACGTAGCTTGAAAGAAGTATTTGATAATTTGAGGTCAATGCATTTTGCAGAGCAAACCCGGAAAAGAGCGACACATAGACACTTTGAAAATATTTGATAAATTGAAAAAAATTGCTCCACCATTTCACCAGCATGATGAAAAAAGAGTGTTTTCAATTAGATGTGAGTTAGCTCTAAATATGCCTTTAAAGAACAAGAATCAGCATTTCACCGGGGCATCATAAAACTACAGCTAGGACATAAAATATTTAAAATGTGTCACCAGATTTGCATTAGGTGTTACATAATATATTTCAAAGGGATTGGCAATACTGAAGGGGTTTCAAACTAACTTCCTGAAACACAACTTCCCTTATGTAAATGAGCTTATGAAAAGATCTGAGATCTGCAGAGGCAGCGGGGGCAGGATTTGGGTATGTCTCTGTGCACAAGGGAATTTGTGAAATCAAGAGAGCAGGAATGTAAGAGAAAATCAAATGTGAGAACAAGAAAAGGAGAGGAGAAAAAATGTGCGTCAGGGAATGAGTGTGGAGTTGGAAGGAGAGAGAGTGAAATGGAAAAATGAAGTCCTCTGAGATTAGATCAGAAATAGACTGAGTATAGCGGAGTTCCTCTTGCACGGGGAGAAGAAAAGCGCCTGTTACACAGACTCACAGACATAGCTGACTTTATTTACAGAAATCTGACACAAACCACAATAATTAGACAGTTCTTTCCCGCCAACCTGCAGGAGGATCCTCAGCTCTCCAACTCTAACTGCTATGAGTGCGGGCTGAGAAAAGGATGATAAATATCTAGGGATGAGTGGTTCTTTTTGAACAGGCATTTCAAGACATGCTAATTGAGCTGATGGGATTCTTGACTTGGAAAAGAGTACAAGTCAGCATAAATAGGCTGTCACAGGCTGATAAGTAAAACTTGATTGAGCTCATAGATTTTAAACTTGATTGAAGACTCCTCACTTGCACTGCTCACCTGTAAAATAACTCCAGAGGATGTATTCATCCACACTGTATTGTATCACGCCTGTTTAGACATCATTTCTTACAACTGAGCCATAGCTGGTGCAAAATCTTACAGGCGATCGTGTGCCTCTAGCCAATGTACTATCACTACATTACTGCACACATTTGAACAATGTTCTAGCATAGTATTCTCTGGAAATTTACATCCAAGAAAAGACTGTGAAATTTATGTGTGCATCAAGGGTGAAAGGTTGACATCGAGGGTGTATTTTTCTGGTGCAAGGAGGGCAGTTTGTGGGTGTAGAATGAGTCTATACTGTATTCATAGAGCCAGGCTCTGTGACCTCTTGCTTGAGCACTATGCAGCACAACACAACTGGGGGAAGGTGTGTATGTGCGTGTGTGTGTGTGTGTGTATTAAAGGAACAAAAAGAAAAGGAATAAGTAAACAGAACTGGGTTCTTATGACCTGCAGGATCACTGAGTGCATAATAGCCACAATTGAAATGGAGCAAACCAGATTTTGCTAAATGTATTACTTTTAAGCAAATAAAAGTTGACTTTTTTTTCTTCCAGTGTATTAGGTACATTTATACAGTCTAATGCAATCTAATGCAATAGCTCTGCCATAAATTGTACCTTTACGAAGCTTATACTGATAGATGTGGTAGATGTGTTTATTCAACTAGTGTTGTACTGGATTACATTATACCAAAAAGTGTTACTAATATTGTGTCCCTCTCATTCATGTAAATTGGGTGGACAAAACAGAAACACATTAAAAAATAATACAATACAATACAATCAAGTGTAACGCCACCACAAAGTATGACCTGAATAATATACACACCAATATACAAGCCAGAATTTTGTACTGAAGTGCATTGGATTGCTAAGGTGTACCTAATAAAGTGGCCACTGATATCGCAGCAAAGGAAAGTGTGTGTGTGTGTGTGTGTGTGTGTGTGTGTGTGTGTGTGTGTGTGTGTGTGTGTGTGTGTGTGTGTAATGTGGACCTGGAGACACCTACTGTAGTGGGAACTCTCTGTGGTTTTGGTGTTTATATCTCTGTGTGTGGACAGACTGTTTCACCGCAATAGCATCACAACCGTGTATGATACAGCCACAAAACTTTACAGGTGTGTAATTGCGATTAACGTGAAGACTGAGTTCGAAGATGGATGTGGTCCCACCCATGAGGACTCATGTAATACTGTGGTAATGACTACTGAGAACTCATGGGTCAGAACATCAACATGTTGACAGGCGTTGCAGTGTGATCCAGTCACTGGATCGTTTCTAGGTCTGTCAGTTTCCCAGTTTACTGCTCATTTTTCTAATGCCTTATCTTAGCTCTATTAAATCACTGCTAATACAACCCACATGTTTTCCTTCTGCAGTCACAAGGCAAAACACAGGTTGCACGGCTTTTATTTTGCAGCAGTGGCAGGAGACGCAATGTGTAGCTGAGGTCAATGCTGACAGTTATCATTCATCAAAAACTTGACATGGTAATTTTTATGTGATAACTTTAATGCCCTAACAATTAGTTACTATTCATGGAGCATGTGCTCCGAAGAGCTTTAGGAGAAAGAGGACTGAGGTACAGTATGTACAACTGTACTTAGAACTTAAAAATGTATTAGTTAAACCAATTTTCAACAAGTCTATATGTCACTTAAAAGATAACCAAACACCTTGATGCTCCAGTGTTGGTTATATTTTTGTATGTTTTTTTTTAAAACAAACCTAATCTTAACAAAGTAATTACAGATGCTCTTTGGTTAAAACATTTTTTTTAAGTATTATGGAGGAACTTTTTTTAGTTCCTAAAAGCCTGATGTTTTGAAAAGGTTTTCACACAGCAATGTCAATTTGTTACTTAAGGAAAGCAGAAACAGGCTGAATGTTTTCCTCAAGGACATTTAAACTGGGATGGACTGTAGTGAGGAGGCTATCCTCACACCTCTTGAATGAAAAAGCATTGCCGGAGAGGCAAAATGAAAGGGACGAGGGGATGGCAGTGGCAGATGACAGAGGAAGTGAGTAGTTAATGAGGGAAGAACAAGTTAAAAGAGAGGGGAGTGGGGGAGGGGAGTGGAGTTGAAAAATAGTAAGATGAAAAAAGGCGGCAGTGAACAGATGGGGAAGGGAGAAAAGAGGAAACGTAGAGAAAGAAATAGGGGAAATGTGGAAGTAGAAGGAGGGTAATATGTTCATACGAGAGGGAGAGGATATTATATGCAGAACAGTTTTATTAAAGCTGGATGATGTATCAAACAAACCTTTCATTAGCCCTTCATCACTGTCTCTCATCTTATCACTGTCTTGCTGTCATTTGCACCTTCTTATTACTTGGCTAATGGACATATTTAATACCTGTGTTTTGATACATGGTAGTGATATAAACATCCATCTTTGTAAATTCAAAATAATTGTTTACCAGTGATGTTCCCTCATCCATGTTACACCCATAACAAAACTGCAAGCAATAGCAATTCACAAATAAAGCTCTCTTCATAGCCTCTATCACCTTATTCCAAACCGTGGTGCTGGCATTGCTGTAGTAGTGGATCAATGGCAGAACCAAGCAGGATCGTTTTTCCCACCAGCTGTTGAATTATTCAGGCCAGGACTTCCTCTGGGGAGATTCCTGCTCAGCCTGTCAGACAGACACAGCGAGCTTGCAGCCAGGCAGGGAAACTCAGGTTCATCTCAAACTCCCCAACAGCATGAACTGCACCATGGCCCAAGTCAACACAGGTCAGGTAACGGGCAGCAGTACATTCTGTATGCTTAGGACCCCGATAAACTGTGGTTCATTCATCATTTGTAGTTTGTATCATCTGTTTTTCTATGACCTACAAAATGTGATGCATGACTTTTTGACAATCTTGTGCTCCTCAGAAGCTATCCCACAAATGAAATCAGCCAGTATTTTGTAGATAAAACAGTACACTTCCTTTATATTTTTTCACTGGTAATGAATGCAGCAAAGATCTTGAGATGAAAATCAAAATGGAAACGAAAGTGAGCCTATACTGTAAAAAATAATATCCTGAGAGAAAAACTTCTGAAAAATTGCTTCAAAGTAGGTCAGTGTAAAATGTATGATTGTTTCAGTGAAGTGGGTTACTGAATGGGGATCCCGCAGTCAGATGTTCCTTATCTGCCTGCCCCTAAGACATGTTCCTTTAGCTAATGAGCTACTCTGGCTATCACAAAAACTTGTGGCACACACAACATTCAAGCAGGCTGGAATAATGTCAAAACTAACCCTGCAGGCACACAGCTGGAGACCAACATCGTTAGATACTCATATTTGGTTGAGTGTATGTTGCATTGTCAGGTACCAAAATTTATTGTCAGGACAAATTTTCTGGCAGTGGAGATTTGGCATTGAAATGTTTAAAAAAAAAAACATGTTTCGTTGTAGAAATCACTCAAATAGTTTTATATGAATATTGTTGAATGCATCTCAGACCTTACATGCACAGTATGTGCAGCAAACTTCACACTGACTGAACCCAGCTGACTACCAATGTCATTAGATACTGATATTTGGTTGAATGTAGATTTTGATGTGGAGTGACCAATTGTCAGTGTCAGGATGTTTAATGGCAGCATCAGTTTGATGTAGTACACTGACAAGCTCTGACATTGATATTTTGAAGGTTTCAAGTTGTGTTGTCCAGTAACCAAAATCCAACATCTTCCATATGTCTCATGCCAATAGTATCTTGACATATAAAATACTGACATTAGTCGTGAGCGAAACCCAGCATCTGCTAAACATTGCTAACAATGTCAGTTAGCCAACGTTGACATCCACCCAAATTTAACCAAGCATTTAACCACGCTTAGTACCATAGTTTAGTATATTAGCATTTTAACAAACACAAAGTAGCTACAGAGAAGGAAATTTTCTTCACTTCTAATGTTCCAATGTCACTCCCACTGTTTTCCTAGGTCTCACACTCCGAGAGTTCAGGCCATAACAACCTTCAATGTTTCACTGTTTAGCTTCTATTGTGACTGTTTGTGTCTAGATGGAGCCACGATTATCCTCCATAGCTGGGGTACCCAAGGTCTTATAGATAAGGAGGTAGAAGAAAAGCATAAACTTAACATATTAATTAGATAAGAACATGTGAAAATGCAGATTTAGGTGTCCAATAGCATCTTCATACATGAATGTTTAGACTATGGTTTAGACTTCTTTTGAGTAAGGTGTGGTAAATTGTTGCAACCATGTGATACCTGGGAATATAGTCCCACTGTCAGACAAGACATCTGGAGGTAAGTGATGTGGCACTACTCTGATTCATATGCTGACTGTGTAAACCTCATCATTTTCTCCTTGGCGCCAAGCTTACAATAAATACTTCTGCCTAAGACATCTGAACTCCTGATTGTCTTTTTCTCCAGATTTCCACCACAATGAGAAGTTCTTAGCTTTGTAGGTAAATGCAAGTAAATGAATGAACATCTGATCATGGGTAGGGGATCACCAGTGTTTTTACAATTTATCCTGAGAGGGCCATGAATACCAAATTCCAGTAGTCATTGAGACATTTTACTAAAACCCAAATATGTCAACCTCATGGTTGCTCCAGAAAGAAAAGTCATCATCTGAGAGCCACAAACATCTGTACCAAGCTTTCTGCCAATCTATCTAATAAATGTTGAGATATTTCACTGGTGAAAACTTTGACCTGTTGATGGCATTAGAGGAAAGGTCAAGGATCAAAAAATTCAGTACCATTTCGGAAGCCTCTGAGCAAAAATTAGTCGCTGGTTGATTACTAACAATAAGTGTCAAATGTACTGATAATGAACATAATCATTGGTTTCTGTTTCTGTGATGAAATAAAAACTTTATACCTTTCCGAATGAATTCTTGTTCTGTTTGTTCATTACTTGACACAGAAAAAATTGAAGTATTTTGATAAAATAAACAAGCACAATATAAACTAAAGCAATTAGGTCTCAAAACAAGATACAGTGTGCCTCTATAAGGTGGGAAGTGGAGGATCTGTCCTAGTTGTTACTAAGTCTTGCAAGTTTCTGACAAATTGCTCGATGTAAGTAAATCTGGTCTCACGGGATCTGGGGCCCCTACACAGTTGCCTGCTTTGCCCAGTTGGTAATCCACCATGAGCTATAAATGTGTGTGCAAAATCACATGGCAATCTATCCAATTATTGTTGCAATATTTCACTGCAGCATGGCTAAAAACTGCAGTATCCCAACACAAATTGCAGAGGCTCTATAATAAGACAAATGACACCTCAAAAGTTCATAATGACTTATTCACTGTGAGAAAAGAAAAACACATTTAAAGGGATCTCAGCCAATATTATGAGAATAAAAAATGCTATCATTGCAGTAATACCTTGACTTGGGAGTTAAGTTGTTTGGAGAGCTGACAGAAAAAATTTATATACAGCTATACTTACAGTCATTTGTTTGAATTCAAGTCCACAACAATAATTGTCCTAAACCATCATGAATGCAATCACATCCTTATGAATGCAGCTAGGAGAACAAGTAATGCACTGACACACACACACACATACACACACACACACACACACACACACACACACAAATTTTTTCACTCATCCATTATCTATTTTCCCTCCGGGCGTTGGTAGCTCCATAATCAAATCCAGTCATCTCACCCACACACTTTTCACACATCTCCAGCTTTGCTGTACCACATAGGACCATCTTGCCCAATCATCCCATCCTGCACTGGGGGGCTTGGTGCCAGAGCTGAAAAAGCACTGTGAGCTCAGAATAGGCGAACAATCTCACATCTACTCTGAGGAGTGAACTAAGTCATGCATCACTCACTACAAGATGCTGACTTGTTGGTAAAACCAGCATGATAAACACTGGCAGCATAAGACTGATTTCATTCATTTCTCAGTCTCAACTGTGTCATAAAAATGTTAGATTAATTATGTTGTCAGAATTTCTCTTTATATTTTTGTGTGGAGTGTCAAGAAATCAGCTTTAAAGGTTCCACAGGTACAATATTTGAAGGATTTGAAAATTAGTTGTCCTCTAAAATTAATTGCACCCACTCTCTGTTTTGACAAATAAAGCCATAACCGCTGCAGCGATCCCTCAAATGAATATGTCAGAGCAAGTTTGTAAGCTGTAGCATGTGCAGAGAATTGAGTGACTGATACTGCTGAGTGTCCCTAAAAAGAGACTTTCTCTTGAAAGCACCTATAAGGCATCTTTGCTGTTGCTCCACCACCAACTGCAAGTATCCAATCACCTGTGCTCACAGCCATGCCATTCAAATCAAATTAGTTCACTCTATTCGATTAGGATGCATCACTTCTCATGGACGGGTTCCTAGTTACAATGAAAAAGCTTCATCTTTCTAATTGCCAGGTGACGGTAGCCGTCCACAGCTGTGACTCACCTTCCTCAATAGCTCTGACTGAGAACTATTAAGCTCCCATTACTCCATCACATATGCCGAGGACAGATGCTTCTACTGCTGCACAGTGGGTGCAATTCACATAGCGTAAATGACTAATCATGCACCTGTCTTGTTTATCAAAAGGTTTTTATGCTCAGAGTTTTGATGTATTGTATTTTTTCAGGTTTTATCTTTATATTTCAGGTGAAAAAAAGGAAATCTTTTGCAGGTGATTTTGAGATGACTTTGGAGACAAGATATTCACCATTTGAAAACATGACACTATAATACCTCTGCTGGAAGAGGTTTTTATATGCAATTTCACACATATCACAAGTTCAAAGTACTAATAGTGATTTATTGCCGCACAGAGGCCAGAGCCAATCTGTTATTTAAAAGATTTAATGATGTGTGCATGTGGGTTTTTTTTTTTCACATTTACGACTTATCTGACTCAAGTACAGTATAAGCGTGTGCATATATCTGTCTCTTTGAGACCCTCGCTGTTCTAAGAGGACCTACAGCGCACTAAGAACTGAACAAAAACAAGCATAAAAACATCTGTCAGTTCAATATGTATCTCCTCATCCTTTACACGTGAGAAAATAGTAGTTTATCCTCAGGCTTTTGGTTATCACTCATTTGGAATTATCTCTAAACATTACACAGGTCATCCTATACAAATACATCTTGTGTTTTCTTCACAGGCTGCATTTATTTGCTGCGAGCTCCAATTATGCAATAACATAATAAGACTCTAGAGAGTCTGACAGCAGTCTCTCAGTCCAGCATAACTTTGATAAAATGCTTATCAGGGAGCAGAGACAAGCGAACGCCCTGGTCAGATGTTAATAATGGCTCCCCCAATGTGACAGATGACTCAGGTGAACTATGATTCCCCACATGAAGATCAAACTTATATTAAGACACAAAGTTCTGCCTTTCCCAGTAGGAACAGTATGTATGCAAATGTGATTTTGTCATGCAAGCAGATTTCAGTTTTTTTGTTTTGTTTGTTTTTGTTTTGTTTGTTTTTTTGTTTGTTTTTTGTTTTTTAAGCAATGTGTTATTCCAGCAGAGTGTTGCTTCGCACCAAGATTTGAAGTTGTTACATTATTAAATTATTTTCAACACCTTTCCCTACACAGCAGTTACACTCCCATATTGTTTCGTTTTCTCTTACATGTGGTCTTCATCCATCACATAAAAGCTGGCAGTAACATCCCTGATAGCATGGGGCTTGAAAACATGATAAAAGTTTGATGCCAAACTGAAGTGATAAAAAATGAAATAGAAACTACCCGGCTCAGTTTCACAAACAACACAACTTATTTGAAGATTGATCTTTTAGGTTGTCAAAAACAAAACAGTGCAGCTATATATCTATTAAATTATAGACCACAGTGAAAAGGTTCATGTCATTGTAGTCATATTTATGTTCCTCAGCTAAACTAAACTTGACTAGGCGTTCTGAGACTTCCACTTCTTCACAAGCAAACATCATATTTTATGGCACCAAACAGAGGCCACAGCCCTCTTTCCACAACTCTAACTTGTTTACTGGTCACACTCTGTTAAGCTATTTAGGGCAGAGAGAAAGAGAGAGCATGTTTAGGTCATCATCCACCTCCCCAGTCCTTCACTGATAAATTTGACTTTGTCTTCCCATGACTCCTCTGCTCTTGCCAGTCTGCCAGCAAGCCTGTCAGCCAGAGAGCACAGATCAAAGCCCCGTTTCAGCCTCTCAACCACTAAAGCCAGAATGACAGTGAGCCATCATTAACACTTGTGAAGAGTGTTACCCTTCTTCGTTTGGACTTAACATCACTTATGTTCAGTGGCTGTCGACCACAGCCTCAACAGACCTTGTTTGTATTCATGGAGATTCTCTCTCCCGGGCATAAGAGCTTTAAGATATGAGCTTGATACAAGTGCGGGATGGAAGAATTTGATGGCTACAGGAATGAGACAGTTCATTCTCAGCAGCAGAGTTGACACAGCTGATTACAGCCATTGCTGTGTGAAGACGCTGACAACTGAACAGTGCTGCTGTCAGGGTTGGAGGGGATTATTGGGTGTCGGGTGAGGAGTAACGGATAAAAATCTGCATCTTTTAGTGTCATGGTAATGTAAGCAAAAAAACCAAAAAAGAAGTCTTTCTGGGAGGATGACTTTTTGTCTCTTTTAAATTGATATAAAACAACTAGCTGAAGGAAAACATTTTTGAACTGCAGACATAGGCTCTTGGCATGTGCACATTTAATCTTTTCAGTATGACCACGGTCCTTTTTATTGATTTAGTGAAAGCATTAGTCACAGTCTGTCCATCAGTGTACGGAAAGCACTGAAGAAAACAGAGCAGTAACTCCCAAGGCATCACATACAGACCCCACATTTTTCCATGTGCAGGGTAGTCCAATAGACTTTCAATGTTCTCTGCTACATTCAAAGTTGATGCATGAGAGTCATGCAGACCACAGGGCATTATTATCATTTTGAAGTCACAGTGAACTCTTTATGAATGTTACCACTGCAGCCAAATATATGTAAGCCACGACACAGTCCTTCCTTAAACTTAAGTGCTTTTGTTGCCTTATCCTAACCACAGACAGGACTCTTGTGTGACAGTCATGCGCTATGTACATCCACCATCCACCACAACCAATCCACTGCTATTAATAAATGTAGCACTTCATTCATTCTTTCAAAACACATTGAAAAATGACTAACAGGCTCCTGACCAAGCTTCCGTATGTCACAACTTGGGAATGAGAATGTGTTGAAAAAAAGGAATTCACAAAGGCAGAAAGCATCATTGAATTTTGAAAGATATTAAATGCTGCTCAGAAATTATGTTTGCTGCACTCGTCCAAGCTTGAGTAAGACAAAGGGCAGAAAATAATTGATTGGTTCTGCTAGGTCAGGAGAAAAGAGTGTTTCATGCTGTAATGGCATCCCAGTGTATCTTTGTATGCAAACAGCACCACAAAGACACATCAACATACAATATGCTTTCTGTAGATCAATGCCGTCTTGCAGGCAGAAACTGAAAAAAAAAATGCTTTGTAAGCAGAAACAACTACTCTGATGCATATTTAATAGGCACTGCTTCTAAGCTTCATAAACTCTTTTAATTTGTCTTCCAAATGGACCACATTGCTGTGGCAAACTGCTACTTTCCAAAACAGCCTTAACACACACACCCGTGCTGCTGTCCACTGGTTTATCTGCAGAAAGAGATACCAGCAAAGCAGAAAAGGAGAAATAGAAAGGCTGTGAGCTGCTATCACCAGGTTTTGTGTAATGCCCCCCAAGAGGCAAGGTCTGTATAGGAGAAGGTTGGAGTCAGAGAGAAGCATCAGTGTTGCAGGTGTTACTCCATCTTAATAATACTGCAATTTATACAGAGTTCACTTTGAGAAGTGAAAGGGTACGCGGCCTCAACAAGAATAAATGGCATGTTTTAAATTGGATATATTTGTTCTCCCTTATGGCTTTATCCATGAAAGGAAGAATTGTTTTTTTACTTCTGCATCTCTGTTTTGTCTTTTTAGGTCTTTCAGGTCTTTTTTAAAAATTATTTTTACTCTTCTTTACACTTTTTTATTTTTATTTCTATTTATTTATTTTTTGTCTAATCTGTTTGCTCCTAACCAAGATGGTTTAACTAGCATTTCCAATAAAATATTTTGATAGAATGTTATAGCTTCATTTCAGAGTTTTTGAAAGCCATTCTTTCCACCGCTAAACCTGATTATCAAATCAATAGATTAGCCACGATTGGATATATCAGCAGCAGAGTTTCCAACATGCTTGATTGTCACTCTGTATCTAAAGAATAGGAAGGTTCATCTTTCTTTCTTTTCTAAAAGCAAAAATAAAACCAAAACTGTTGGGAAAAGATTAACACTTTGTTTATAGGTAAGTAAGGTGTTCACATTAGCATGCCAGGCTAATTAACTTACTAGGCTACCTAAAGTAGTAGCCTGATAATACTTCCCAGGCTGAGGAGTATGATAAGCTGACTACATTATGTTGTTTGGCCATAGGTTACATAAGGAAATGCCCCCTCTAAGACTGGCAGACTGCATGCTAGCCAGTCCTATATAATCAAACTACAGTTTGGGACAGCATTAAAGCTTCTGTCCTTTTTTTTTTAGAGATGTTTATCCGATATGTTTGACAAAATTAGCCGAGTATGTTTCTTTAGTTTGATAGAATCTAAATCAGGGGTCATCAACTACATTTGTGGAAGGGCCAGAATCTTTCTCGGCAGACACTGTGGGGGCCAGACTTTAAAATAAAATTAAATTAAATTTACATTTTGGCCTCATTAATGTATTGTTGTTTTGATATTTTAATTTTCTTACAAAATTGATGTCATTTTTTAGCCTTTATCAGTCAGGCTCCTATCACCTATGCCGCTGCCTGCCACCAGGGGTGATAGAGATATTTTGCCTTGATATTTGTGGGGCTATCATGTCCATTACTGGAAAAAAAAATGATGCGTTTTGGAACAAACTTGATTGGTTCAAGGCAGATTTGTTGTCAATGACGCTGCTGTGGCAACTTCACAGAGAAGATGAAGAAGATGAAGGAGGAGAACTCGATCTCAATTGCTTTTTGGGTTGCTTGAATAGCAGGGATTTTTTTTTTTTAAAGGATACCCTAAATACCACAAGAGATTTTCTTTTTCCTCCTCACAATTCCGGAATTCAATCGCGGGCCGGATAGGAAGCTTTGGCGGGCCGGATACGGCCCGCGGGCCGCCAGTTGACGATCACTGATCTAAATAATAACTGTCTGATCTTAATTTTTCTGTATTCTATTATACTAGAACTTACTGGCTCTACTCTGCAGTATTAGAAAAATCTTTACAGCTTTATTTCAATGTCTTTTATCTACATGGATCACTAATAGGTGACATTTTGACTTGAATTTGTCAAATTTAGCCCAGGTTTTTTGCTGCAGCATTACTTGACCCAGAATTATCATGACATCAAAATTTCAGACAGTTGGTTTCCAACCAACCCACACTTCATTAGATAGCTAGCTACAGCAGAAGTGATAGTTATCACTTATGTCAACTGTGGCACATTAAAAGGATCACATGTTTAAAAAACTACTACAAATCTTGAAGGACAAACTTGCCATAAACTGCACAGGCTACGTGCTGTGCAAGAACAGGAAGCTTGACATGAAAGTAATAATAGTATAGTGCTGCGTTCACAACTTGTTTCCACTGCCCTAGCATGGCCAAAAAAAAAAAAATCAGTCATTGCAGGTTTAGGTTGCGCTTTCCCTTTAACACCTGGGGGTTTATTTTGAAAAGTTTATAATACTTATTTCCTCTCATTTACTGCTTGCTCACATTTCACAGAAATGTTGCATCACATAAATGACCGAGACTCTCCTGCAGTCCCTGAGCTGTTGGTGGTAATAACACTAAATCTCTCTCTCTGTAGGTCCTTATTTTCTCTCTAAACATACCGGTCTCTTATTTGCATTTCTTAATGAGTTCACTTCCCTGGCCTTTAGTTACTGTGCACTGACGAGCATGCCCACCTCAGTGTTTTCTCATCTCTGTCCTCTCAGTCTTTGTTTATCTGCTCTCTCACCATGCACACCAGCTTTTTTCCTCTCTCCCTGCCTCTATCTCTCTCTCCACACCTAATTTCCCCTAACCAGCTAAAGTCAGTTAGGCTGTGTGATATCAGGCAGTGTGCCCAGTCTGTTGTGCGACAAAATTACCATCCGCATGTGTGTGAGAGAGGGAGAGAGAGACACACAAAAAGGTTTATCATGCTTTTGGTTTTGGGTGGGTCATCTGCAAGATAATTATGTTGTGATTTGCAAAGCTGAGTTCATGTTTTATCCACCATATTCTGTTTATGGTTCATTGGCTTTGATGATGCTTGTGGTGCAGCACATACTCACACCCAAAGTGCTCAAACCTAGAATGAGCAAGGGATGATAAGCGTCAGATAAGCGTTGGTGTCGGATATCCCTTGGGCTTTTCTATATCGTTGTGTGATGCTTTCATATCTGTCCCAGATCCAGACAAGAGCCTATCAGATGGTGGCACCGGGGTTCTCATGAGCACAAATCAAATGTAGACCATCCAGACATTTAGCAGAGGAATTTAATCACAGCAATATATGCAATGCCTGCACTCGGGAAACAAGCTGAGAAATCCCACATCCCCACTAATTATCACTAACTAAAGTTACTGGATAGAATAAAAATTCAGCAGTTACAAGATCCATCTTCATTTTATTGAAGCTCTTAGATTAGGTGTCACTCTCAAGAAAAGGACAATCCATTGATAGTGTGATTGGTTCTCTTCACTCTGCATTCAGTCAATGTGAACTTTGACCAGTTGCTTGTTGTCACCCATCAGCCCACTGCACATACACGTAAGGGCTGAGATCCATTCAACAATATTCTTTTTAACACCAAATTTCCAAAAGTGCGTCTCCTGCCACAGTTTAAAACCAGTTCCAGATTAAGCCATTTAATAGCTGGTGTAAATCTCTTTCATTAGCAAGGGGCTGTGAGAGCAGAAGCCTTAGTTAACCATTGATTTTGATTTAAACTGCCTGGTCCAACCAAGCCCCAGGCTGTGCCTCTCAGTTATTTCATTATATTGAAATCACAGAGCAAAGGATCAGTTTTTCTGAAAAAGAAATACCTGGCAATATCTGAACAAGTCAGAGGATCATTTAACAAAACTCACCTCCATTTTAAGGTTATCTTTTCTGAACCTTCAAACAGGTCATCCATAATCATATGGATGAAAAAATATTCAAAAAATGTTTAGCTTGTTTTCCAAGTTGCGATCTGGAGAATGTCATTCTCTAAATTGCATAACTCCTTGATAAATTTGTATGATGTAACAAATATGTAAATATTTTACTATAAGTTATAGTTCTTGATATTCATGTTACGTTCTATTGTTTTATGCACTCAGACAGCGGAGACCCCCACTAAGGTCAGACAACATATGCCAGATGTCTGAGAAAAAAATTTAATTTATAGTAAATGATCCAGATCTGCCCCATAATTTAATGGGTTCTTTCCCAGTGTGTTCAGTACAATTTGGTTCAGTACTTTCTGCATAATCCTGCTGACAAATAAACAGATATTTTGGTGAAAACATAACATCCTTGGTGGAGGTAATAATGCATGTATACATTTCTTGTGGTTGACAAAACGAGCAATGACATATCAAGAGTCATAAACTGGGAAACAGATGGAAAATCTTTTTCATCATGCAGCGGACAGAATATTTTCTCATCCAGATGGTTAGAAGAGTCTTTGGGGATTCTATAAAAACTTTCAGAACAATGGCAACTGTTGTCAAACGTCCTTCTGGGTTCTTCAAAGATCGTTGGGTATTTATTTTTCAGAAAAAACAGATGCTTAACTCTGTGACTCAAATGGAATGATATTTCAAGAGATGCACAAGTCAGGTGGAAGTGAAATACTGGCTTTAGAAACTAAGAAATTTAGTTGGTAAGCCTGTGGATTTCTTACATTAGCCATGCAGGCTCCACCTCACAGCAATACAGCAGCCAGAAATGCCAGGGGAGGTCATTGCTTATCAATACCACTCTCAGCAGCTGGTGCTCCTCCATTGACTGACCTGCTCTTCAATACACAAGCCAGGCAGTCTCTCCTCAGCTGACTGGAGAGACTGATAGATGGCTATGGACCACATTAGATACGTAAGTACTCCTTTATATTGTTTGAATTGATTGTAGCAGAAATGGGAGGACAGATGTGAATGGAACTGGAGAGACTGAGCAGAGGTCTGAACGGACGATTCTGACTGGAGTTTGTGGCTGTAAGATTTACACCTCCGCTTTCCTGTTCACATGCCAGTCGCACCCCTCTTCCTTTATTTCTCCCCCAGGAACTAGACCAATGATTGACAAGCCCCATGGGAGTGTAAACACCAGTTTAAGAAAAAGCACAGGTTTGATTTTTTTTTTTATTGCTGTTTCAAACTATTTCAGTGGCGTTTCTATTTCTGACACAGCTCCTGAAGGCTGAAGCTTTCCCACAAAACAAATGTGCTGGAAATGACGCACTGTGAGAAATGTGAACATGGTGACAGACGGATCCCAAGGACTGTCTGTTCATATAGAAAGTAGGGGTTGAGGTTAAGCAGCTAAAACCACTTGGTGAGGCTTCATCTCTTCCTGCATTGGCATCGAGGAGAATGCAGATCACTGATGCAGAATAACTCCATAAGAATATAATATTCATTAAACACTGTTTGCAACTTCCTGCCACCAAATCCATAAGTCTTCTTCCCTCCCCGACTGAAAGACAAACCAATTCCTATCATTTCCCCCCATTTTACTGATCAAGCGCCCACCTACCCCCCTCCGTGTGTCATTGGTCCTGGTAATAATACGTTGTCAAAAGCAGGGGGTGTAGCCTGTAATAAGGGGTATTAACCCAGAGGGAACAGCTATCATCATGATTTGGAGGTTTTAGAGCGTACATGTACTGTACATGGTGACAAAGGGAGAAAGGCAAAGAAGACCCAACAGGGAGCCTCTTATCTTGAATAGGAATCTGACTCACAGAACGTCTGTACAAAGGATTTAAAGGATTTGTGAGGCCTTGAACTGCTATTACAAGTGTTTGAATGTGACAGAAAGATTTAACTGCTGATTTATTCTGCTTCAGGAGGGACTAATACAGTAGCCCAGTATTAAATATTTATTATAACTCCATATGAACTGAAGTGTATGTGGGAAAATTGGAGGTAAGGTTATAAGAGCAACCTTTTTGTGCACTTCAGAAGTCTGTATAGCTCATTAGGCCACATCTCAAGCATGATCACGGTGAACCCACCCCCTAATCAGTAAGCTTGTTCACAGCATGTCACATACATATTCCATACAATCTGCATCATAATTACATTGAGCGTGTGAATGGGGCATGCATCAAATGTATGCTTTCCTAGATGAAATGAACTCTCAGCCTCTCCTGCTCTTATTCTCTCTGGCACACACAATCTCTCTCTCTCTCACACACACACACACACACACACACACACAGAAAAGTGGCAAAGTGGCAGTGAAGCAGAAGGGCAAAGTATCGCCCCTCCCCATTCGAATACTGATTCCTTCTCCCCAAACTCCTTTCTGGTTGGAGGCATCTGCACCACTACCCTCTTTTTCCAACACGCACACACACACACACACACACATACGTGTTGAGTGAGGAATCATTTGCATAAATGCATGGGGTTGTCATAATAGGACTGATCATTTACCTGAATGGTGCTTAATTGCGCGACAGTGAGGCATTTCATCCCAACTGCCTCATCGTTACGAGCTGAAAAACCCCAAATCCAAAACCATGCAACTACCACACTTTGCTAACCGTCCTTTCTCTACCTAAAATGTGTTCCACACCATCGCCCACCATTTCCTCCACAAGCCAGCAAACTATTGTTAGTGCAGTAAATTGAAACACACTCCTTCCTTGCCAGGGCTTTTTCCTTTTTTTTTTCTTAACTCTTAGCTGAGAGATGTGGCAGTGAGCTTCTCTGAACGCCAGAGAGCCCATCAATAATGCACACACAGCTTGTTATAGCTCAAACTCACTCTGCTTCGATGGCTCACCAGCCTAAAACCCAGCATCAAAGACCAGGGAGATGTGCGTGTCTGTGTGTGTGTGTACGTGTTTTTTTTTTCCCCCTGGGTGTGTGTGTTGGTCAATGTCTAAGCCTTGACTTCAAAACCTTTCCTAATGGGAAGAGGTGTGACTGTTTATTCTCACTGAACTCGCACTGTATATGGAGATTGGTTTGGTGGATTTCCTCAACACTTTTCTTGAGAAGGACATACCTTTGTACTGAAAAAAACAATAAAGAATGAGACTAAGATCGAGGCCAGGGACACAGGCACTTTGTGAATATGATGTAAACCTCTGAATCTTTAACATCCACTACTTGGTGAGGAATGCAGGAGAGGGAGGGAGGAGGCTGAAAGCAACCGTGCGCTTCAATGTGAAAGAGGTTTCTGCTTGGAGTGATGTTGGAGCCAGATATGCGTCTAATAGCCTGGGCTGGCGTATAACCACAAAGGAGAAAAACAAACTAACTTCAATCAGGTTGCTCGAAACCCTAGCTTCTTACATCATGTGTCTTCTTTGGACACAATTTTGACACTTCGAACATAAGAG
Source organism: Trachinotus anak (assembly GCF_046630095.1). Taxonomy (NCBI): domain Eukaryota; kingdom Metazoa; phylum Chordata; class Actinopteri; order Carangiformes; family Carangidae; genus Trachinotus; species Trachinotus anak. Next base: position 12,090,404 of record NW_027273864.1, on the reverse strand, counting down.
GGAGTTATACTGCATTACACACTCTAAATATTAGTTTGCCTCCATAACAGGTTTTCTAATAATAAGAGCTCGCATCTTTTTCCCTTTTATATCTGTCAACAGTTGCTGTAAAACGCCTGCATGCATGAATCAATGCCAAACCGTGCACATCGTCTCTCAGAAATGCACACACATCAACCGTTTGAGCAAAAAAACACACACAAAGCTTTCTGTAAAGAGCCTTGCTGAAAAGATTAGATTTACTTCATATAACAAGGAAAAACAAAGCGCCTGCCCTCACCCAGAATCCGCTGCTCTCGCCCCCAACATAACGTTTGTAGCGTTTATTAATAAGTTGCATCTGTCATAACACAGTCTCACTGAACAAGCCTAACTAAACCCCACAGAAAGGGTGGGGCGCTGTCACAACTTTTCCAGCAGGCAGTCTTCAGACCGAACTTTCCTGACCGCCGGACGCGCTCTCCGCGCTCTGCGGACGCTTCAACTCACCTGCAGGAGACAGTGATCTCTACTTTGGTGGCGGGGATGTTGCCGGTGATCGGGTCGAAGTCGTACACCGATGACATGTCCTCCAGCTTGTCCATAACGTCTCCCTCCATCATCTCCATCGCCAGAGCTTGGGGTGGCTCGGGTCTGATCCGAGAGGCGCACAGCCTGGCCCCGACGGAGCGCGTCGAGTCTCCGGTGACTCCACAGACCAGATCAGAGACCAGACGGCCTCCGGTCCGACCGGGTGAGGCAGCCACTTCACAAATGTTGAAGCTGGAGAAGAGGGAGGGGGGGGGGGGAGGAGCACTGAGTGAGTGGACACCTGCACAAGGCAGAGGCGCACTAGGTTAACTGTCCATGCAGCATGAGAAGAAGAAAAAAAAAAAAAGAGAAAAGATGCGGGGACAGTAAATGAGATTACTGTTGCGCCCTCACCGAGCGGCTGCACATCACATGGAGAGGTGGACCGCTCTCTGCGCTTTGTCTTCAGTCTGTGCGCACGGCAGAGCGTGTGAAGAGAAAAGACTAGATACACTTAAACCCACCCATCCTCCTCCCACACTGAATTACACTCAAGTGCTGGCAACCCTGCCCATGCCCCAGTGCTGCTGCTGTCACCCTGCAACATCCTCTGTGTGGGATTCACTGACAGAGAGAAAGAGAGAGAGAGAGCGAAAGAGAGAGGGGGGGGGGGGGGGGGGGGGGGTGCGAGTGAGTGTCTCATGGTAATGGGATTACGCACTGATGCTATTTAATATTGAAGACTTTGTTTGAAGTGTGGCAGAAACATCCGGGTGGAAACATTCATAAAGATGAAATAAAGATCAGCTTGTCATAATGTTGCCGAGCAGTGGTTCCAAACCTGGTGGTCGGGACCCCCCCAGTGGGTCGCTGAATAAACCGAAGGGGTCTCAAGACGGATAACAGGATATGAAAGTTGAAAAACATATTTCCCAGATTCTTAACATTTTCTTCAAGGCTTATTGGATCGTTTTTCTAGTCTATCTAGGTGGAATAATTGCTTGAACTGCTCTCATCCTATGGCAAGAGGTCTGAAGTAGTAACTTTGTTTCAGTTGGACACAAGCCAAAAAAGTTTGGAAACTGCTGCTCTGGAGCTACTTTGGCTGGGGAAAAAAAGAAAAGTTTTCAGCACTACAGCACTGGACAGCTCCCAGAACAAACCATTCAGCTCAGTAATGGTGAAAAAACACAGCAGACAGGTTTTAATAAACTCCTTCAGCCTGTATACTCACTGAGCAGTGATTGTACATTCTACCAAAGATGTTCAATCCAAATGGATTTTGAATTAAAGTTATAAATAGGTCAAAACTATTTTTCCACCCCAATTGTCTGGAGTTTTCTGTGGTGGAAGAGGAATACACAGGACATTTCAAGAAATGCAGTTACCAATTAAAATGTGTTCATGCTGGCTGATTTAAAATCAATATTAATTACAGGCAGGGAATTACATAGAGATTTAATGGCGACCATCCATCATTAGCCTGTTGTATGCAGCTAAGACCTGCCCTGTAAACCACATTGTAATGAATATGCTAAACTGGTGCAGCTGCCTGCCAAGAAAGTGATGGGTATGTCATTTTTGGATAAGTATGGCTTATATATATATATGGTGTGTGTGTGTGTGTGTGTGTGTTATTCTCTCTCCATTCCCTCACTGTGGTATCTCACATGGTCTAACACTCCACATCTCTCTCTCTCTCTCTCTCTCTCTCTCTCTCTCTCTCTCTCTTTGTCTCTTTTTTTTCTTTTTCTCATGGATAAAGCAAGGACTTACACACATATATGAAATGTACGTAAACACTAGTAGTCATGAATAAACCATTAACCAGCTGTTTCCTGTACACTACTGGTTGCATCTGGAGAGAAATCACTTTTTATCAACTCGTAAAACTACAGTTGTCACTTTTTGCTCAACATGCAAACAGAGACATCAGTTTTCCTGTCTGCAGCTCTGTCTCTCTCTTTCCCTCTTACTCACTCTCACATGCACATCACACACACAGGGACGCACGCAGCTATAAACCATTTTACCTCCTTTCATAAATGGGTGCAGAAGCACACAGCTCTTTCCTGCATAGAGCACCTAGCGTCTGGATTCTGGAAATCAATTTACCCCGGCACAGGCTGCTTCTGCCCACACAACCCTCCAGCTGAGGATCAAGAACACACACACACACACACACACATACACATAATCTTGCTTTCAGACATATGCACCAATGAGCACATATAAATACAAATCATTTTCTCATATGTCATATAACCACCCATAAACAGAGATAAAGAGGCACGCACTTCTACATCTACACACCCCCTTTTCACTTCAGGATGATTCATGTATTTTAAGGGCTGGCTGTTTAGTGTGGGTGAGCACGTTATTGCAGATGTTCCAAGGAGTGGGTTGGCAGGAGCAGGGCCAGAGGACAAAAAAAAAAGAAAAAAAACAAGAGAAAGGGGAGGAAGATGACCCACAACAGCTATTTTGCCTTAAGAAGTAGCCCATGGTATCAGAAATGTAAGAATGAAAGTATTTTACACATATTCCCTCAAGCTGAGATGCCAGATTACAAGTGCAAAGGTTCTGTAGGGGGGGCACAGTTGTAACCAAGTAATGTATTTTGCCCCCTGAATATTGATAAACAGCATTTTTTAAATTATGTAATATTGTAGGCCTCTGTTATCTCCTCACAGAGCACACTTCTTCCTGTTACTGTCATGTCAAGTAACATTATATTAACCCCGAGGGATAAAACAATATTGATTTTTACACCATTAGGGTTAATGATGTTACTTTTAAGCAAAGACATCAGCTTGTTAACAAACAGCCCTCTAATCAACTGTTGAGAATTCAGAATAATTAACACAGAAGAATTAACACTTATTAATGGACCAAAGATGGATTCAGATATATTCACTTTCATTTTGTCTGGCAACATCAAATGGATCTACGCAAAATTGCCGGCAGACTAAAGTGTATATGTCTATATCTGTTCTGTGATAAACAAAAAATAATAAAACTGTTGGAGAGAACTTTTTAGATTGTGAGAGGTGATGAATTACACAAAGCTGGTGTCAGTTCCTCAGAAACAAAAACTGTGTCATGCCTATTTTTTAATGTCTTAAGGTGACCACCTGCTAAACGATCAATAACAAAAGCCTACAAAACGCTGGATGTTTTCCTTTAAATGCTACTGCCATCCAATTGCGATGGACCAGGAGGTGGTCAATGCTTTGCACTGCTGGTGACATTAATAACACCATAGGGGATTCAAATGTCCCTTTTCCTCCTTCTCCGTCCTATTCTCTCAGCTTCCTGCAGTTTCCTAAGCACTAATTACTGTGTTTATGCTTACTTGCGTCATGCTGTCCAAAAATATCGCCTTTCTGGAAGCAATTATACAAAAACAGACAAATGCTCTGTCAAGCTAGTGAAGCTCCTTACAACAAAATGTGTGATTTTTTTCAACCTTGAAAATAAAAACAATTGTTTACTCCTCATTCTTCAATTGTTTTAAGATTATTTCAAAAAGAAACATAAAATCCCTTCATTATTACGTTTTGGATGTCCAACCTCAGGCCTGTTCCTAAATACAGGAAGTGGTCAGCAAACACTACTTCACTGGGTTATCTATTGGTATTTTCAGCTGGCCTGTGACGCACGCGTTTAAATGCAGTCTTCTTCAAACTTGACATCAGCTAACTACATCTTTATCAAATCAAATATTGTGGCTGCCAGTGGAGGTAATGAAAAGGATCAGTAGGTTGATGGTACAGTTGCCTGTTCCTTCTAATGCATTGCATTTCTTAAGGAAAACTATTACCATTTTGGTATTTGGTGTTCATCTTATTCTCATTTGTAAGTGGCCAAATCCAGATGACATAATTTCATGCTATTTCCAGCGCACTATCAATATAATCATACAACATTAAATGTACTCCATCTAAAATATCACTGGTTAGTTTCTGATTTTGGTGTCACTACTTCATAGTCAAGGTGCAAAGGCATTTCGACTCTGCATAGTAGAGGAAGAAAATATTAATTTCTCCAACAAAAGAAAGCTCAAAACCCACAATGCACTACAGCCTGAAGTACTGTAATACTGGATCTTAGATGAAGAGTTTAATTAGTTTTTCTCAAAATCTTCATTTTCAGTATTCAGTTGGTGTTTTCAAAGGTGTTTTTATGAAATGTAGGAAATCTCTAACTGAACAAGGCATGCTGAAGCAAAGACAGTACAGACAAAGTCTCGTTTTACAATTATGAAGCACTGAGGCAAAAAATTCAACAATTGCCTTTTTCTTAATCTCCTGTGCATACGAGACCAACCATATCCAAGTCTAACAATAGAATATCGCTTTGGCTAATGCAGTAAATCCACAGTTTCAATTATAGGATGCAGAATTTGGGAATCCAAAACATCCCTCAAAAACAGTAGATGATGTGCTGAAAGCTCCGACTGCAAAAACTGTTTATCACTACAAACAACTCTCCATCAGAGAGCCTGACTAACGGCAGTGTGCACAAAACAGCACCATGACCAGACTTCCTAATGCACTTACTCTTAGGGAGCTTTTATTATTATTATTATTATTTGGTACATCTTAAGCTAACACCAGTGAGCTCTGATTCATGACAGAGCTGGATTTAATATGACCACTGAGACTTTGTGTTTCTCTCTGGGTTCCTCACTTGTACCCTGCAGAGAGTTTGGAGGTTTGATAAACCCCAGTTCAAAAGGGCCACATGTTCCCTCCCAGGGTGTAATCCTGCTCTGTGGCCCACTGGTTTAATCCAGAATCAAACCCCTCCTGAGGTGGCAAACATCTGTGAGAAACCTTCAATAAATGATTGCTCTGACATTGACAAACAAAGAGAAGGAGCCATAGATAGACACACACATATACAGTATTTACGGAAGGCCATTGCAGCCTGGGTGGCTGATTGACTGGCTAACGGCCCAGCGCTCCCTGAGGCTGCAGCAGCAGGGAGTCAAAGAACTGGACTCTGCATTAGAGCTACCAGCAATATAATAATAAAAATAACCACTTTTTCACTGAGCAGGTCGTCAGTAGATACACAGTCAAACTGATTTCAAACTTCTTGAGTCAACACTTGCAGCTGCCCTTAATCAGATGAGTAGTATCTAAAAGTTGTGATGGTATAGTAGTTTTTCTGCTGATATAAATGTTCTGAGTCCTCCAGGGAAGCTGCCTAGATGGTCTGCCTCTCAGTCTTTTCATTAATGAAGCATATGTTGAGTAGGTTTAGCTCTTTGCGAATAAGTGTATGTCATGGCTGAGTTTAAATGCTGAGAATAAAGTGAAAATGATGCTACCAGTGAGTAGCAAAGAACTCCCTACAGGCAAAGTTTCCCCCTGGGACTTTTTAAAAACATTCAGAGGGAGCACTCTGCTCTCTCTAGCTGCTCAATGTCAACACTCTGGGTGATGGCATAATTACACATGGCCTTTATTAAATTATTTTTGCCTCTGAAAGCCCCTTTGAGACTGTGGTTATAACCTTAATTAAATGAAGCAAAATTAAGTATGACTAATAGATAACATTACTTAGGTCTAATTTACTGTTTTGTTAGTTTAATTATCACATATCTTGTTGGACCAGCATCCTGTTTGTATGTCTCAAAAACAACAACAAATACTGATACTGTTACATTTGTAATACACTGCAGAAACAGATGTGATAGACTGGCAGCTTGTTAAAAGTGTCTGCTGCTGGGATAGTATCCTGCCGTTCTGTAACCTTCACCAGGATAAACAGCTCAGAAACTGGATGGATAGATGGGCAGATACTGAAAAGACACACTGCTAAAAATAATATTTTGAAGGATTTGACTTAAATGTTTCAAGCTTGATAACGCTCTATCGCCTGTACACTGAATATGAAGCTAGCAGCTGGTTATCTTAGCTTAGCATAAACACTGGAAGCAGAGGGAAAGAGCTAGCTTGAGTCTGTCCAAAGTTTATAAGGAATTCACCTCCAAGCACCTCTACAGCTACATCCTTGAGCTAATTCTGCGACTTCCTGGCTTAACCAAGAAATAACTGTATGTTTGCAATGGGCCATAAAAACACAACATTTGTTTTTATATTTTGGTTTTTCACTGAGCCCAGCCAAGAAATAGTTCCAGCATGTATAATTGCTCACTGTCTGTGAGCAAATGTTTAGCAGAGCCAGGCTTTGCTGCTTCCTCTTGCTTTATGCTAAGCTAGGCTAATCATCTCCTGGTTCTAGCCTCACATTTGATGTACAGACACGAGAGTGGTATGAATCACCTCATCTAACTCTGGGCAAGAAAGCAAACAAGTGTGTTGCTTAAAAGCTATTCCAAGTCTTCATGAAACATTACTCTAGAGTCTAGAAGGGTTAATGCCCTAAAACACACAGGTCAGCAACTTAAACTGGAGCTATTGGTAGCATGCATGATATATAAAAAGCCAAAAGTCACTGAAACTCTAGCCACCAGCAAAAATGAATGAATAAAGAAGCTCTTCCATTATTTGTGGGGGCTGCAAATTTACTACAGTTTGATTTTATTGCATTTTTATTTGTGTTTGTAGCTCAAAGTACAAGTATTCATGAGTGTATCAGCTGTAAATCTCACTGGATACCCACCGCTCAATGAAAGCCTGCATCCTTTTATCTTCCCACTGATACTGACCTGTGATGTGACAGTCAAGAATATTTTTCTCTCTCATGTGTTTGATGGCACTTATTTCAGACCAAAACAAAGGTACAAAATAAATAGTCCATTCTCAATAAGAGATGCGATGTGGCTGAAGAACGTAATACATTTGTGACATATCATTTAACTGACAGAAGCACTTGACTTGACATTATATGAGGAATGCTAGAAGAATGTCAAAAAGGGTGTTTTGTTATAAGACACCAGATTGTGTTTTTAAGGTAACAACTGTCAAGTGCCCTGATAAGGAGCAGTCAGTGGATAATGTTTGACAGGACTGCTGTGGTGAAGGATCAAAGGTCCAAGTCTGTTCTGCCCCGTCAGATCCACCTTCACACTTCAGAGAGAATTCTGGCTGAGACTGTGTAAATCTGATTCAGGTGAGTGTGTCTCTGAAAATATTCTCAGTCAATACTTAAGTGGATCTTACAAACTAGTTTCCAACATGTGTACATGTTAAATCCAAAGGCTTTCCAGTGCTTGGGAGCGCCTCATCCTCAGCGTCATGGTGGAACTAGCCTTCTACCCAGCCGTGGCTCTCATATATTTTTTTGGAGTCATGAAAGCAACGCAGGATGATCGGGTGGAGCTGGATGACCGAGCGTCGATGAATGTGTTCTTATTGTTCGTTTTGGTACAGCCGCTGTGTCTGGTATTGGGAGGATACACGGGCATGGCTACATACCTCCTCACATCTCTGGTTTCCTACCACTTCCTTCCCTGGAGGAAGACAAAACAGCCTGCAAAGGGAAAAGAATCAAAGAAGAAGACAAAGTGAGAACAAGGAATGTATAATGTGTGGCGATAAAGAGAAACTGGTTTCAGGTTGCGAAAGATAAAATTATTTATGTAAAAAATGAGCATGTGATGTAAAAATCTTTTTTTAAATGAATAAATAAATGTGTCACTACATTGCTAAACCAAACTTTAGTTATTCAATCTGTTTCCATAAATCATTTGCAGTTGTAAAAATCTGTGAGGAAGTACTTTAACACAGCACATTCAGTCCTCTTCTGCAGAGGAAATGACTCATTTTATGATTCCTGATGCAGACATAGGGTTTATTTTAAACAAAAACAAATGGATCACTCTGAAGCTTCCATTAGAAAGAAATATCCAACCTGACATGGGCGACCTGACTAGCAGAACACTGACAAATACAAAAAAAAAGGCCAATAATCTCTAGACCAAAACTAGCATGTGATTCAACATTATCCTTCCAAAATAAAAGCAAATAATTGTGTTTTGCAAAATATGAACCTATTCCTTTAAGTGGCGATCAAAAGCCTGGACTCTGATATGAAAGCACATTGGAGTGTGTGAAGTTATTCAGTGACTGGTGAGAAAGAACTGACTGCCTCTTCTCATCCTTGACATTACATTGAATGACTGCATGAGTTTCAATATAGAGTCATGTCTAACTCTCTGGATACCTCACTGAACACAAATGTGACATATCTTTGAATAAATCCCCATCCCCATGCCCCAATCCCCGCCACCCACACACACACACACACACACACACACACACACACACACACACAGACAAAACATAATTAATATTATTCTAACACTTCAGCAGCATTGTGTTTTTTAATTATCCACCCATGGTCATGAATGACTATGTGTCCCTCTGATGTGGCCAAGCCTGGTAGCCTGATGTGTGCGTGTGTGTGGTGTGTGTAAAACTGGATTCAAAGAGAGAGTGTATGATGGGATTAGACTGTGCTGTTTGGTTGATAGTCCGAGGCTTTGTGCAGCAGTCGTGCAGATGCTTGCTGTGTGTATCAGAGAAACAGTGGGAGCTTTTTTTTTTTGGAAGATGTTTATTACTTTCCTCACCATTAAAATCCTCTTTGAACCCATGTTGTATGAAGTCTTTTCGAAGCTCTGAATGTGTTTCTGTTTCTCACTGTTTCTCCTTTCTCCTTTTTTTCTTCCTTTAAGTGTGAATTTATGTAGGGTAAATAAAGTGATAATCTTTAGTGTCAAATATTCTAATTAGAAAAGGTTGTATTTCCACTATTATTAGCCTCTGTATCTGCTTTCACGGTTGTAACTCTCCATGAGAAAACTCTTCATGTTTGTTCCATCTCTTATATAAGATATATACACTATATTGCCAAAAGTATTCACTCACCCATCCAAATAATTGAAATCAGGTGTTCCAATCACCTCCATGGCCACAGGTGTATAAAATCAAGCACCTAGGCATGCAGACTGTTTCTACAAACATTTGTGAAAGAATGGGTCGCTCTCAGGAGCTCAGTGAATTCCAGCGTGGTACTGTGATAGATGCCACCTGTGCAACAAGCCCAGTCGTGAAATTTCCTCGCTCCTAAATATCCCACAGTCAACTGTCGGCGGTATTATGACAAAGTGGAAGCGATTGGGAACGACAGCAACTCAGCCACGAAGTGGTAGGCCACGTAAACTCAGGGGTCAGCGGATGCTGAGGCGCATAGTGCGCAGAGGTCGCCAATTTTCTGCGGAGTCAATCGCTACAGACCTCCAAACTTCATGTGGCCTTCAGATTAGCTCAAGAACAGTGCGTAGAGAGCTTCATGGAATGGGTTTCCATGGCCGAGGAGCTGCATCCAAGTCATACATCACCAAGTGCAATGCAAAGCATCGGATGCAGTGGTGTAAAGCACGCCGCCACTGGTCTCTAGAGCAGTGGAGACGTGTTCTCTGAAGGGATGAATTGCACCTCTTCATTTGGCAATCTGATGGACGAGTCTGGGTTTGGCAGTTGCCAGGAGAACGGTACTTGTCTGACTACATTGTGTCAAGTGTAAAGTTTGGTGGAGGGGGGGTTATGGTGTGGGGTTGTTTTTCAGGAGCTGGGCCTGGCCCCTTACTTCCAGTGAAAGGAACTCTGAATGCTTCAGCATACCAAGAGATTTTGGACAATTCCATGTTCCCAACTTTGTGGGAACAATTTGGAGATGACCCCTTCCTCTTCCAACATGACTGTGCACCAGTGCAGAAAGCAAGGTCCATAAAGAGATGGATGAGAGAGTGTGGTGTGAATGAACTTGACTGTCCTGCACATAGTCCTGACCTCAACCTGATAAAACACCTTTGGATTAGAGCGAAGACTGAGAGCCAGGCCTTCTTGTCCAACATCAGTGTGTGCCCTCACAAATGCGCTTCTGGAAGAATGGTCACCAATTCCCATAAACATACTCCTGAACCTTGTGGATAGCCTTCCCAGAAGAGTTGAAGCTGTTATAGCTGCAAAGGGTGGACAGACGTCATATTAAACCCTATGGTTTAAGAATGGGATGTCACTTAAGTTCATATGCGAGTCAAAGCAGGTGAGCGAATATTTTTGGCAATATAGTCTGTGTGAAGTATGTTACATCAGTGATTTTTATTTATTGCCTTTATCTATTGGATTCTTCTTTCAGTCAGTCCTTGTAGCTGAATTACATCTGCCAGTTTTTCTTTATCTATCGGTCTCAGACTGTATAGATCCATCTAAATCCTTTTCTGCATTCAAGTCTGCATTTAAGTTTGCAATTATCAGTGAAATAGTCATTATCAGTAATAATCAGTAAAATAAAATTGCACTCTAATATTCTTACAGGATAAATTCTATCCAGGACTTCACTGTGGTTAAACAAGTTCGAGGCAATGATCAAAAATTAGATGATGGGCTGAAGTGCAGGTATATGACTAACTGCCCTTGCCACTCTGCTTTGGGTATGTTTTTACCTTCCACATTATAATCTTTTCATTTTACAGTGAACTTGTTAGCAAATAGTTGTTTGTTTACACATCCAGCCTGGGCAGCATTAGCATTCATTTGGGGTTTTGTTTGTGTCAACCTGATGAATGTAAGTCCAATATTTGCTCTGTCTACCTCTGTGTTGCTCTCCATGAACTCCTAAGGGAAATATCTGGCTGTTTAGCAGCTTAACTAAATTACACAACACTATCTTCAGCAGCTTGATGCTAACTTTGCCTGTCTGTCATTTAATGCTGGGCAGATATTAGTATTCAGTGGGTTTTATCTTTTTTTGTTTAAAACAGCTGCCTGCATGTGGAAACAATGGTCATGAGAGCAGTGAGAGTGAATCATAACAGTGAAGCTGCGACCAAGAAATAAAAACAATGAGCTGAAAGACAATAAAATGCTCTGTAGAGCTAAGAGAAACAAGTGTCAGTGGTTTCATCAATGGCATCACCAGTCACATACATACAGTATTTGATTTATTGTTCATATAAAAAATGTGGATTATAGTAGCTTTAAACATACTTTGGTTCTAAATATAAAATATGGGAATATTTCATGAGAATCCATAGCTAGCACCTCTGTGAGGTTGTAAAACTGCTAACATCAGCCTGCTAACATGAGATCCCCAGATAGCAAAATAAATCCGGCTCATATGTGGGCCGCATGCTTGGTTGAGCATATGTCCGGTTCCAGTGCTCGAATCTGGCCCATGTACAAAATAATTCTACATACACATTCCACAACTGGACCAATTCTGGCACACACAGAGAAAATTGTGTGGCTGTCAGACAATACCGAAGGATAATAGCTGAGCCCAGTTGCATATGGGCCAGACTTGGGCCGAGGGCCCAGACATATGTTGGGCCAGAAGTTTCATTTTGCTGTCTATGACAATGCTGACACGCTGTAATGTTTACCAGGTTCAACATAATCAGTTTCACATGTATGCTAGCTTTTGCTACCTGATTTTGGCACAAGAAGAGAAGTCAGGGGATCACCAAAGTTATTGCAGTGTGCACTAAATTTCATGACAATCCATCCTCCAGTATTCAGCAACAGATTTCTGTCTGCGCCTGACTAACCCACTCGCCATACTTGTGAGATTGGAGGTAAATTAATTTGTTTATTTACCAATAAGAATGATGAAAATGCAGCATTTACTATTCTCATAGGAAATTTGGCTGAATTTCAAATTGATTTTTTTTATAGTTACAGGGTGATTGATAGAGTAGGGAAGAGATTGATGGATCAGCAAGTAAGAACAGACTTACTGCAGCGCTGTAGTGTAACAGACACTGAAACAGACTAAAACATTCAAATGAAATTTCAGGGGTTTATCATGTGAGGAGAGCAGATGGAGCACGTGCAGCTCGGACGTGACAGGTTTTGTTTATAGATCTTTATTTGTTTGTGACTGGCATCTTCAAATGGTTTTTCCTCCTCTGAGGCATTAATGGCCATCGTACATCACAGTGCCTGTGTCTCCCGTCGTGGCTGGGACAAGTGCAGCCCGACACAAGTTAATGATCAGAGTTTGCAAAGGAAATGAAGATGTATGAGTTTTGAGTCTGCATCTCCAGCCCTGAAGTAGAAAGAAATGCATCTGGCTGAAAAACATCCCCCCATGTCTACATCCGATCCCTTAGAACCTGTTTGTCTGTTTATCCTGAATGATCAATAAACTCCTCGTCCATCTGTAAGGTAGAAGATCATTTTCATTCTCGGCTGCTCTCATCTTAATGTCAGACAGAGGAAATCAAGAGCTAAGTGCTGTAATCTGCAGACAGCTTGGTAAATACTTCAATCTTCAAAAAGTTCAATCAATCTGATTAAAAAAATGTTCTTAGATAATAGTTGTTAGATAAGTGTCATCAAGCGTCAAAAAGTCTTTCTTTGATTTTTGTTTATCTTCCAAAATTGGACTGTACTTTCAGACTATATTTATTATTAATTATTATTTTCTCAGTTAAAATGTGAAAAAAATAGTGAAAAATGCCCATCAGATTTTCCTACAGTTCAAGGTGACAACTTCAAATTGCTTGTTTTGTGCAACCAACAGTTTTAAAACCAAAGATATTCATTCACAATGATACAGTACAGAGAAAAGCAACAAATCCTCAGATTTGAGAGGCTGGATGTTGAGAATTTATGCTTGAAAAATGACATTAAAAAAAAGAAAAAGGTCAGTAAACAATGAAATCAGATCTGCAGAGTCATTGCATTTCAATATATTCATTACACCTGAAGGCAAAAAGACATTTGTTTTCAATGCATTTATTTTCTTGAGGGAATGTTGTATCCTTCATTAAATATGTATTTACATTATTTACAGTTAAAACATATTTTACATGGCTTGGTTGCATGCACATTGTCATATACAAAAAACTGTACACACATTTACACTCTTAAGAGGGAGTAGTCTGTGCAATTAAAGGCACAAATGACCTTTGACCCTGCATTCATGTCCCATCACTTTATATTTCACAGACAGTGTCACAAACTGTATTACTGTACGTGAGCTCAATATAACGCACATACATGGAGGAAAAACGTCTTGAGCAGCTGCAGAGAAGACGTGTGTTGGTGTGTGATAGCGATTCACCGCCAAGCAGCAGAGCAGTTAAGTGCCCTCTTGATCAGCAGCCCTCATGATTGTGTCTAAATGCGATCTCATCCACTCAGCAGCCTGAGGCAAAGTTGAAAGTCTTTTCAGCCACAATGATAAACTGAGCAGAGACGTCGTCTGACTGAGAACAGAACTCCACAATCTGTAGGACAATCTACAATCCCCCGAATAAATCTGTTACAGATTCAGGATTTTAAGTGAATGATTATCAATGTCCTACATACACATTCTGTTTCTTTAAGGCAGTAAAGCCTGTTGGCTGAGGCACGAGGCTGAAGCTGAGACGCTGACTACTCAGGTTTTATTTCCTAGTAGTCTTCACATGGTCAGGCTGGGCTGGGTGGGGACGTGGTAAAGATAGTAATCACACAATCAGTTTGACTGGCAGCTTGACTCTCTAATCTGTTCTGTGGTTCAGTATTGATGAGCAGACAGACTGATTAAAACCACTGTACACTGTATTTTAAGTTTCCTGTTTGCCTGTGAATATTGGGGCAGTCTATGTTTTGCTTTCAGCCAACTGACCATTCACTAAAGCCTGCCCCCCAAATAGAGATTGTCCAATCATATCTTAGCAAATGTAATTAGGCACAGCAGGGCTGTGAAGCTTTGGACCTCTCCACATACTCAAACAATGTGAACATTGCTCTAATATGATAAGATAAAGCATTTGAAAGATGGGGTTTTTTTATTTATCCTTCACAAAACCAAAGACACAGTGTTAGGAATGGATGAATTACTCTGTTTATCTGAGCTGCAAATGTAGACACACAATAAATATTGTGAATTTTAAGAGAAATGTGCCAACGCTATCATCGAAAAACAGAAAAAAATGACAAGCAACAATAACTAAGAGAGGCAGGTTTTAGCAAACAGTCAGTTCATTTTGTGTCCCCAGGTGAGACCCATGGGTGGGGCTTTATGCACTGTTTCCCACAGGGTCTTTTATTTTTATTTTTTTTAAACTATCATTTGGGGACACCAAAGTTAGACATTTTCAATTATATTCATAGTGGCTTCAAGACTGTGAGAGCAATCAGCCGTTCAAGGGATTTTTAGCTTTGGTCAAGTTTAAACCAGATGCTCACAGGAGCTACCGGCTTTTTTCCAAACACTTGGCTACAGAAATTGGAGGAGGGTATTGATCAAACAATACTCACTACATGCTCAATCCCTTTCTGAAATGATATTTAATCAGGTATGCTCTTTCTCCAGTTGCCTGATGCAGGAAAAATGAATTAAGGTTAGTTTTCATCATCCTGTGTCTGATTGCATCTTTCATAGAATAATATGGCCTGTTTGTTGTCAGTAATATCAAGACAAATGCCTGAATGCCAGTGGACAGCCAGGGAAATAAGGATGGAGTTCTCTCATGAGCATCCACAAAGGTTTGCAAGCTGCTCGGTCAAAGTGAAAATTTTCATTGTCATGTAACATTTGCTATGAAAAAAGGGGACTTTAAAGGCAGGGACATACTGGGAACTGTCTACATCTCAACTGTTATCTTACATATTGCATCGGCACAAACATTAATATCACTGATTTCTAAACCTACTGTGGATCTCAACAGATGTGTTCTTTTGAGTACAATTTCAGTGGTTTCAGCCTTGTTTGGGACTCATGAATTCAGTCTTTGTAAACTAAGTCTAAAACTAGGCTTAATACATATCGGGAAAATAGCTTGTAGAGTATTCACAGCAATGTTCCTTATCCAAAGTGCTTGTAAATCCTAACTTGCGGAGATCACACTGAGGCCAGCTGAGGAGAAAGAAGTCAGTTAACCTCAACTGCATCTGCTCTGTAATATTAAAAAAATGTATTTACACTTAATTGAGTCATGAAGTGGTGCTGACATCGGCTGAAATCCAAGCCTCACTGTTTAGGGTAACTTTGGGTGGGGCTGATCCAAGGCCAGGTAATAACAGGGCTTCCCTTAAATTATCCAGGGAAGAAGCTTTTGTGAAACCCTCCAAATTTTTGTGACACATTTTATGCATAATACACTGAGTGTCAACATCTCAGGATACCAACAAACGACCTGCTCTTTCAGAGATTTTGATACTAAATCTACTCAGGTATTAAACATTAAGACTGACAATAAAAGGAGGAATGTATTGTCCACTGAAGTGCTATGTTTCGAGGTGTCCAATCAACCGATGAGCACCACTAAGATCATGCATCCTTCAGCAAATGTACAAGCACGGGGGCACATAAGCAAGTGCCTAAAGCTACAGTACTACAAGATCTTCTCTAGCAACAAGTAAGAGTATCGATGAGTGGAAAAAAAACAGCAATAAAGGCTGTGTTAGCATTGTTATCACATGAAACACACCACCAAGCTGGTGAGCAGGGTCAGTTGGGCTAATTGGCACAGATAAATACAGAGTGTACAGTGACGGGCCCAGTGGAGTTTGACTTGAGGTCAAAGTATACAACCCATTATGTTATGCAGGTTAATTTCCCTACTGACCACATTTTGCACCACCCACTCCACCCAAACTACTATACAAATAACATATTTTATACATATTATATAAACAAGTAATTGCAGTCAAAAATCAGTGCACATCTTCTCAGAGTTGCAATACTTTCACCTTTGGCCAGATTGGGAAGATAGTAATTTAAGATGTGTATATTTTGTACAGAAAAGCACAGCACATATATAATAAGTAAAGGGAGTCAAATGCAAAAGCAAAATATGGAAATGAGTATTTTACAAAAGGGGCTGACACACCTCTGATAGTACCTTTTTTCTCAAAGTAAAAAAATGTCTCAAACAAGGCATTTGGTCGATTCAAAAGAGCTACCAACTTCACAGGGTCAAGTAATGACTTAACTATGACTAATATTATCCTTCAACTTTTACCTGAGTTTCTAAGCGTAGCAAAATATTAAAACCAAGAACACTTGAACAAATCACCCCCCATCCACACATTTGCATTCCCCCAATATAAAACCAGAACCCACATCATTGCTTTTGGAAATTGTAAGCAGCTTCAAACTCATGTTGGATACGTCAAACATCAGCAGTGCATACTTACTTATTGGAGAAGAATTTGCAGTGTATTGAAAGTATTAACTTACTTCAGCACCAGCAGTATGACTGATGTTTTATGATCCAAGCTTTGTTTCATTAAACTACAATTGTTTCTGGGTCTTTTACAAGGAAAAGTGCATGAAACTGTTCTTTTTTTCTGCAGAGGGAGTGAGATTTCAGAGCCGAACAAAACTTGATATGATATTGTGGTACTAACAGATATGAGGTGGGTTTTTACACAGTTGTAAGACATCTGTATGACAAGCTTATAGGCTTATATGCTGTTTGTCATTTTGAGAGATACAGAAAAAGCCCAAGTTCACAAACTGAAAGTGATGTGAATCTGTACTCAGAAGCATCATACAACAAAAAGATAACTGAACTGACTTAGAAGACCTGGGCTATTACTGTTGCCCATAGATGAGTGTATGTACAGTAGGGTCCAAAAGTCAGTATGTATGTGCATATGTGTGTGTCAGTGGAGTGCTGCCGTGCTGAATTTGTTTCATTAAAAAGACACAAAATCAACACAGTGAGAGATGCCAAGACCTCTCAGGCAAGACTTAAAACCGAAACATCCCTCGAAATATTACGTTTGTGTGTGTCCACAGTTTGTGCATATGCCCACACACATAATCTGCCATATAAACAGATTTGTACATCAGTGCATGGGTACAGGAAGTTTCTTCCTGTCTTCAAATGTAGCAGCAAATAGTGGGTGGAAGAAAACTGGGATTTTAATAAGAAATCCCTCTCAGTTATGACCTACTTTCACCCAAGTAATCCCGCCTGAAAAGCAGCCGGTAGAGCTGCAAGACCTCTAATTAAATTGGCTTTCTGGAGAAATTCAGTAGCTGGGAAGGAAGTGGACTCTTCAGTAAGGCTGGTCAGTCTGACACTGTCACTAATCTTCAAGATCAGAGTGGCGCTGAAAGCAGGCAGGGGGAAACTGGAAGGTTTCCTATTAACATTTGTGTGGAGGAAAAATGGCAGAATTGGGCCATAAGATGGTTAAGATAATGATCTGACACTTTGGCCTCAATGGAGTACCTAACTCACAAATGTCCAAGGTGTGTGTACTACAGGCGTTTACTGTTTGTGTCATGTGCGTCAGCAGTGGAGTCTCTTTTCTGTATTTTCGCTGTAGTTAGCACTTTGCAGAGCAGATACAGATACAGATCCTCTGGTGAGATCCTCCAGGGGCCCTTGATACCTTTACTTGTGCTACTGGACGTGTGCTTTGCTGTTTGCAAGATCAGCAGCTAGACAGTCTGATAGCCAGAGGGCCACAGAGGACACATCCACACAGAGATGAAGAGCCAGGCATCAAATGAAGACTTCCAAATGTCAAGCACCAAATGTTTGTGCATGGAGACCCGTAAAAATGTTCCCTCCCACCTCACACCAAAGTCCAAAACAACTGAGGTAGGGAAAATAATAAATTAATAAAAATCATTAAAATAAAAATAAAACACTACTTGTTGAATGCAGTTCAGTTTCAGTGATATACTGTAAAGTGATGGTGTTTTGTGTAATTTTCCAGTGATGTCTAACCCAAGATCAGCAACAGTCTCCTGATCATCCACTGTGATGAACACATAGTATAACTGTCCAATATGTTGAGTATCACAACAACCACAACACTAATGAGCACAAACAGTCTTGAATGAAGAACAGAAGTTCCATTTGTTAGGGAGCATCGCTCTGGGATTTATATTTGGACCGTGTCTGGACTTTCAGACAATAGATACATGAATACACGAGTCTCTGAGCAAATTCATCTCTCACTGTTCCACAAGGTTTCTGAAATCCTCGCTGAAAGAACAGAAGGACACTTTTTTCTTTTCCTTTTTATACCAGACCGTGGTAGTGTTCACCTCAGGAGACATTGTTCTGCCTGGTGTATGGCTGGGAAGATGTAGTTTATCTTGTCCAAGTAGCATCACACCTGAATGGCACGTTCAAATTGACAGTTAAAAAAAAATCTGAGCAGAAAAAAGTCCTTTTGCATTTGAAAAAATATTCCACCTCAGCTTTATCACTTTGCATTGTGACAAAAAAACACCTTGATTGCCTTGGAAACTGTGATTTCAAAGTTGCATCCCATAACTGAAACTGAGCAGGTCACAGATCAGTGGCTGAAGTTGCAGCAAGGCAGTTGACAAAGGAACCACAGCCAATTTCAGTTGTCACCTCTTCCTCCACACCTTTGACAGCCAGATCTTCACTGTCTTGTCACTAGAGAGGGAAGGAGAGGGAGAGGGGGTGGGGGTGGGGGTGATGGGGGGGGCAAAGGAAAGCAAGGAGAACATAACAACACAACAAAGGGAGAAAATAAGAGAACATCAGTCAGGCAGTCTTCCTTTTCAAAACAACCCATTGTGCATCAGACACAACACAAAGACAATGACTTCAAAGTACACTTCACACACACAGGCACACGCACGCACGCACGCACACACACACACACACACACACACACACACACACACACACACACACACACACACACACACACACACACACACACACACATGCCCACACACACTTCAATAAAGACCTTCTCACCAGTGTCAGGGAAAAAAACACCCCTCCAACCTCAGAAAATTGCAGTATGATTCGTGATTCTGCAACAAGTAAATCTAATCAGTGTGCCCACAACTCTACTCCCAACTGATCGGGCAATTTAATTTTCACTTTCTTGCACATTCCCACATCACTGGTCATAACATCTTGGACTGATCAGTTAGGCACTACATCACTTTTTTCATTAACACTAGCTTAAGAAGGTAGCTTTGCACTTTGGTGGATGTTAGATGTTAAATGTCAATTGAGCGGATTCTGTCTGAAAGGCATGCTGAAGGCGTTTTGAAAAATAGCTTGACATTTTGAAAATGATGCTTATTGGCTTTCTTGCTTTGAGTTAGATGAGAGCATTGTTACCACTCTCATGTTTGTAGAACATATGAAGCTAAGGCCAGCAGGCAGTTAGCTTACACAGAGACAGAAAACAGAAGACTGACCAAAGGTAACGGAAATCAATCAACCAGCATCACCTCACTAATGATGTTCTTATCTCTTTTTATTCATACCTACAAAAAAAATAGGTGTAAAAACAACAAGTTGCAGTTGTACAAGACAGGCTAGCTAGCCGTTACCTCTTGTTTCCTTGCTTTAAGCTAAGCTAACTGCCAACTGGCTGTAGCCATGTAATGAACAAACAAATGTGAAAGTGGTATGGCTTTTCTCATCTAACTCTGAGCAAGAAAGAAAATAACCATGTTATTTTAAGTAGAGCAATAGGTGCAGCGGACAAATTAGATCTGCACAAGCAAGAAAACTACAAGTTATTCTGAGCAGAACTGGGAATCATTTGTTCAGTCAATGAGAAGCTGTTTGTCTGGCAGAGGCAGTGGTCTGCAGTTGAACCAGTAATCATGATGAAAGGGGAAAAAAACAACAAGAATGATAGTAGAATTGGAGCAAAAATGAAAAAGAGGACAGAAACAGAGCAGGGGCAAACAGAAAAGTGTAGGCACCAACCAGGTAAAGAAATACGATAGAAAGGGAAAAGAAAAGTAGGTGGAAATTAGTTTAAGAGAGTACCAGAGGAGGGGAGGGTTGGTGAGCGGAGAAGAGGCAATCACGGGAGGCTGGTGGCCCGGCCCTTGATGGCCAGGACCCGTCGAGGAAGACACGGGGTCAAGCCTGGCACATAGCTCCACAACTTCACCCTGCAGTCACTGCGGTCGACAAGAGGAAGGGGGAGGAGGGAGTGGGAGAGGAGGAAGAAGGTAAGTGTGAAGAGCAGGAGGAGAAGGTCGAAGGTAGAGTTCGAGAGACCAAACATGAGGAAATATTTGTCCACAGAAAAGAAGATAGAAAAATGGAAAAAATGGCCAGTGATGATTAAGATTGAAGGTGTGATGAAAAAAAGAGAGTGGTAAGAAGAGACAGAAAGAAGAGGGCATAGAAAGTTAATCAACTTCAGTGAAAGCCCACTAGTTAATTGAGGAGAAAAGTGAACACAGACAGACTAAAGAGACGGCAGTATGTTCCACTCAGACAGACACAAACAAGCATTAACTCAGTCTGATGCAGCTAAGAGCTCAGCAAAGGACAGAATTCGAGGAAAACACAATGACCCTCTCTGAGCTACACAAGGCCGACACACACCTGCAGATGAATGCATGAGATGAAGCAAACATGCATCATAGTGTATATTTTTTATATTTGGTAAAAGGCAGACCCTCTTTATGGGTTTGTTCTGCGTTCTCAACCTCCGAATCCTACGAGCCACCCTTCTGTTAAGGCTGACACAATTCTGTATTTGTGTTATTGTCAGCAAACTGCACAAAATCCACCATGATCGTCCATCTCGCTGTACTTTACACCTAACACCCACTCAGCCTCAAGCCCATTCATTCCTAAAGATATGAGTCTTTAAAATTGGTCAAAAATTCTGTTTTGTTTTTTAAAGTAACTCAGCAAAACTTTACTAGGGAGTAAGTAGTGCACTTAATGGGGAACTATTTTCAGTAGCAGATTAACACACATTTAGTGTTCTAGACAGAACTGTGAGTGTGTGGGGTTGACTTAAAATAAACTGTAGTGCCCATGTTTATTGCAATGGTAGAAAATGTCAGCCACTGCAAAGCTGTATCTTACTGATGTGTTTTTAATAGTTTCACAGCGGAGCTCTACAGCACAGGGGAATACACGACCACACGAGGGTTTAGCTACACAGGCAACACTTGTTAGTAGGGTTCATTTATTTTTGGTCTTGTTTTTAAATGCTTGTGTGTTACTCAGCTTAAGGTTGATAGTGCTTCAAACAGCTCACACTATCATAACACCAATTTGTTGTAATTAATAATAATAATTTAGAATGAAAAGCATTTATTCAGACATAAAAGTTGTCTTTTAATAATAGGTAATAATCTTCCAAAGAGCTGAGCCTTTTCCCATTAATCCCTTCGTTACATCAATAGTGTGCTGCACAGATAGAGAAATTTGATACTTCTATAAACACTTCTACCTTACAGTATTGTGAAAGGAAACATTTTTAGATTAATGATGGTGGAACAATGCAACTTTTTTTTTTGTTGTTGTTTACCTGGACGCTGTGAAGATCTGTCTTGAGTTGGTACATATGGCGTTAATGGGGCTGTCATGACCTCTGATCTCTCCTATGGGGGTGAAGTTGTCTACGTTCCACACCTTCAACATGCCACCCCGACAGGCGCTCAGCAGCATGGGCCGGCCTGGGACGTACGCCAGAGCGCACACCCAATCCTTGTGGGCGTTAGGGATTTGCTGTGGAACGAAACCAGAGAGACATGAAGAGTCAGAGAGAGAGAAAGATACTACATATTGGGTTCTTACATAAAATAATAATCCATTGATTTTAGAGCACTTTTGTATGTGAGTCCTCTGGGTTATTGCATTCTTAAAATAGCAGCATAAAAACATAGATGTTTATTGTTTCATTTTTTTAAAGGATGTAAATTATCATCAGTAAAACAGCATATTTCCTCAAGGAAACTTATACATGTAGGAAGTAGAAGTATGGCTTGAGACCCACCAATACTGTATTTAGACTCAGCACTGTAGTTACTCTAAGCTCATGTTGTCTGTGAGTGTTTTTACAGTGGCTTCAAACATGATTCATGAACTGAGAGTGGTATTATTCGTCTTATGTTTACTAAGATAATCACACTGACATGAGTCTCTATTAAAAAAGCAACAGGAGAGAAATAACAAACAAAAGCTACAAGTGTCAGAAGTGATACAACTGTCTTCATTTCAAATTACAGAGCATCTACAATGTACACTCTGTAAGTGAAAGGGTTCATTTAAGACTCGTTTCAGATTTCATCTCCATATGACATTTGCGTACACACAAATGTTACGCACCAGCTTGTTTTATTTTACCATCATAAAAAATTCACACACCTACAGCCCTCCAACTTGAACGGCACCATTTTCTGCTATTTTTTTGTAAGGGTTTAATTGTATTCAGCTGTAACTGCCTTCAGAACCACACGTCTGCTGTGAGGAACACATTGTAACACACTGACAAAAACACCTAACAAATAGCTTCTAAACAGACATCATGCTTTATATTTTATTTTTTATTTTCGGGTGTGTCATTTTTTGCACCAAATGAAAGAAAAAATGATAAAACAGAGTGAATGTCTGTGATGAAGCACCACTGCACTGCCGAGGCAAGATTTTAAATATAATCAGCCCAAATACTATCAGTGTCTTAAAATGCAGAGCAAACATCCAAAAAGCAATTTGGATTTTACATGAGGCTTCATCAAACTTCTATTATGCCTACACTTTGGGTTTTGCTGTTGTTGTTTCTCTTCTAACTGCATATTAAATTAGTTCTGAACAGTTGAACACATGCACAGGAAGATCACTTGTATTACATTTGTCTTTTCCCTGTTGTGTTTTATTTGCTTTTGTAATTAACTGTTATTTAATTCCAAAATGTTGCATTTTGAGATTAGCCTTTAATCAACATAACAGCAAATTAAGTTCCTTTCCAATATTGTTTCCGTCAGGTATCACACATACTACTTTGTTTGCTCTGCATGTTTTCAGCAGTGTAGTGATTTAGTCTGTTCACTTTCTGTCTTTCTACTTTGTATAAGCAGTCAGTTATAGAATATGTTTCTTTATTATTTTAGACATATTTGTTTTACCAAACAGAGGATCCACACGCTTAAATAAAAGCATGTAAAACTCTTCAGCTTTCTGACCAAAACAAAAGAAATCTGAATTATATTACTAAAGGTAATTTCATCTTGAAACAAAGCTGTTGTGTAGTGCTTCTTACTGTACAAAAGTCCAAGCCAAGTGCAATTTAAATATTGTGAGTGACATTATCGAAAAGGCTATTATTTACTGTGTACCATATAATCTAGTGCAGATATAACACATTGCTTGGAATAAACAAAAGAGTGTATTTAAAGACAGCATGACTCAGTAACTCACAATACAACATAAAAACAACTATTTGAAATGACACGGTCTCCTGCTGGTACTATCTATTTAGCAAAAGAGAAGCTAAACTGTTGGCACACATGGATACACATGGACAGAAACAAATGTTTAATTACAGTGCTGCCTCACAGACAATAATGTAGACAGCAGACAGGATGAAACTGTGGATTCATGTCATTCATGACACAATGCTTTTGTCAATTTTGTCCATTCGTTATTTTACGGACATGCGATCTCAGCAGGCAGGCTGAGGCACATCTGGGGACCAGTGATCATGTTCAGTGTTGTTAACTTACGTGTAGGACTAGATGCAGTTAATTACTTTTTCTAAGCTTTCAAAACAATAAAATATTATCTACATTTCAATGATGTCAAAAAGCTTTTCTTTTTAACATATGAGCATACATGGGACAGTTTGCCTTGTTACGTTACACTCTCAGTGTACAGACCTGAGAACTGCACAACATTTTCCCTGATGACTGTCTTCAAGTTTCATTTCAATATTCATTAAAAAGCGAAATTCACCCAATTTACACTGAGGTACAGTGGTATTGGTCTTATGACATGTGACCACTCCCCCTCTCCCAGTGATTTCACTGTTGTGAACAGCTGTGGCTCAAGAGGTAGAGCAGGGCCACTAATCAGGAGGACAGTGGTCCTCTGCATCGAAGTGTCCTTGGCCAAGACAATGAACCCCAAATTGCACCTTGATGGTGCAATGTGTGTGTGCGAATATGGAATGGTTTGTAAAGCACTCTGAGTGGTTGAGAAGATTAGAAAACTGCTTTATAAGTGCAGTCCATGTACATTATGTACATATATTATGTAAATACAGTATATTGTCTATCTGGAGCTCCCTCCATGTGGACAACCTAATTACTGAGGTCAGCAGACATGTGTCAGGTGGAATCTATAGTCCAGAGAAGGTTGAGAAATGCTACCTGCATGCACAAAGAAATAAAAACTATAGACTGTCTTGCGATGGGATCACACTAGCCACAATGCCCAACCCAGTACTCATGGGTTGGACCACATCAATCTTCAAACTCAGCCTTCATTTTGATATTAACTGTACACCTATACACCAGCATCTTGTAATGCTATCGAGTTCACAAAAATCTGCCCACAGCCATATAAACACTTTCCAATATACTCAGAACTACCTCTGTGGTAGTTCCTGCAATAGTAGGTGTCTCCAGGACAACATTTTGCCATGATGACTCACACACAGACTCACAGGGTGAAAACAATACCAGCCACACACTGTTGTGGCCATTAAAAAACACAGAAAGGCTGGGAGTGGCAGTTCAAAGACAGATACCCATCTGTTGCTGGCTGAGAGTGGAATAGGAGCTGTAGATGAGAAATAGCAATTGCAAAAATAAAGAGAAAGTTCCCACATACATTACATCTTCCTCACTATCTGTAACAACTTTACACCAGTGGGTAAAAATGTGTTAATGCTTGCCAACACCACATGGAGAGAAACATAGCACTGCCACAACAGTTGCATAAGCACATCGACAAACAAGTAAAACGCACACATAAACTTAGAAGGTATATAAAGATATTCATCAAGCAATTGGGAACCACTAAACTAGTGTCTAGTAATTATAAACAAATTGCTTCACATATTGCCCCAAGAAACACACTATGGCGTATGCATTTTAACACGGGGTCAGAGCGGAACAGCTTGCAGCAGCAATCCTGGAGGAGGCTGAGTTTCAGAGTCTACAGTAATATATTCTATTATACCCCAAGCCACAATTTGATCCTATTACATAATTAGACAGAGACTTCTGAGTTAGAGGGGCTGTTAAATGGATTGTGTTGGCTGCTTCACAATGAGGTTAAGGTCATATGCCACAGACCACAGCACTGACTCTGTTGATTTAATTCAGCCTTTGAGTAAAAATAATAATGTCTTGTGCTCTTGTTTTGTCTGTTCAGATAAACAAAGGCTAAATAGAATTTATACAAAACAACCAGAGAAAGTGCTGCTTAATATGCATATTACTGTGCATGCAAATGAGTGAGCCACATCCACCTACAAGGTGCATTATTATGCATTATTAACATATGCAGGCAACAGAGGATACACAAGAGACTTCACTGAAGTCAGCACTAGAGTACAAAGACACACACACACAGACTGTCTTTCCTCTCCGGTACCTGTGGCTATGATGCGTGTGGGCTCTAACGCTCTGATGTTGACATGGTGCTTTCCTGACACATTACACATGAGGACACTCTGTTGACTCTCTCCACAGAGCGAACACTCTGGGTAAAAGGACGACATGAAGGGAGCACTCCGGTGGCAAGAAGCTGTCCACTAACTCAACTCTCTACTGGCAGCACAGCTTTCTACTGTCAAAGCTGAGCCTGTGTTGGAAAACAGCAAAATACAGTCTCCCCCAGCATGGACAGAGTAGGTGTGACAAAAAAAAAGTCACAATACTTCATAATCTGGTTTAGGACATCTTGTCTTTGTGGACTTGTCCAAACTGGGCAAACATTGAGGAAAATGTAAGCACACTGCTCTGGCTTGTGTGTTATTTGGTTGTTTTTTACTTCTAAGGGGGGAATCTTCATGATCATCTAAATCTCCACAATAAGGCTAAAACTAATTAGCCTGACTGAATTGCCATTTAATTTCACTTCATTCAGCCTGGTGACTGAATGACGTGAATGTTCATGTTAGCCAGTGTCTTGTTGCTGATGGGGGTTGGAGAAATATAAGAGTTTGAGCTTTATTATTTCTGCAAGTTGGTTTTTGTGGTTATTTTTTGTCACTATTTATAATGGATGTAGTGAGGTAGTCTGAAGATCGCACCTCCCTGTCGTAGATGCAAATAAACACATATGCGTTGTTGCCTTTAAACAATCTGACATATATGTTTGTTTGTATGTTCGTGTGTGTGTGTGTGTGTGTGGGTGAGAGAGAGAGAGAGAGAGCAGGGCATGGGGGAGTTAAGCAAATCATTGCAAATCATTGGTTTTATCCATTTAAAAAAGTAAAATATTTTCGGTTCATTATGAAACTGTGTTGGGACTAATTAGACTGTGGCAGAGGATGTCAGTTGAATAGGTGGTGGCCAGGACGCATTTGTGTTCACACTGCTAAATGAATGTGGCGACATGTGGCCCAGACCACCATCTAAATGTGGTCTGAGTGATCTGATCTCAAAAGCATCCTCAATGAGTGCTTTCACACCTGACACGGATGTTAATACCAAGTCTGAACAGGGCCATTGAGAAAGATGATGGCAGCATTCTTAATCCCGCCTACAAAGCTCTGATTGGTTGGGTACAACAACACATCCATTTGAATCAAAGGACAAATGTTTTTAAATTGTTTAAAATTGCTGTAAAACACACATCACAACATGTCACAGCCCAAGGTGACATCTTCAGATTGCTTGTGTTTTCTGGTTCAAAGCCCACAGATGTTCCATTTACACCAAAATATTAACACTGAGAAAAGCAGCATGTTGACATTGTGATCTGATAACTGACTATCAAAATTGATGTTAATTATTTTTCCGTTTATCAATTAATCAACAACAGTCCACTATAACAGCAATGACGCATACTGAAATACAGCATCATCACTGACAGGAAGGATCTCACTGCAATTATCTACCAAAGCCCCCTTGTTTGTTCTTTTTTTTTTTTTTACTGTGCTGGCACTCCAGCTGCACTGAGACTGCACTGGCCTCTCATACTGGGTAGGAAACATACAGGCACATGTAGCCTTGGTTTTAAAAGGCACTTGGGTGTTGGTATGTGTTCAGCATCTTTCAGGCTGTAAGAAAAAGCCTTTCATTCATTTTTAAAGACTAAGCTCAACACACACACGCGCGCACACACACACACACACACACCTGAGTGAGTTCCTGCTGCTCAAGATCCCATTTCTTGATCCCATTGTCCCTCGACCCGCTGAACAGCACATCTCCCTGCACAGCCAAACACTCGATGCCATCATAATGCGGAGGCTCGAAGTTATGAGCTGGGCCTACATTACCCAAAGTTCCCTCTGCCACATCAAACACCTGAGAAAAGACAAGGGGAAAAAAAGGAGATTATGACAAACCTGTCTGCACCTCTGACCTATGTGGTGGATTATACATGTTAATACAAGAGTGTGTTCGCTACCTTGACGTAATGGTCTTTGGAGCCAGTGATTACTTGGTCTTTGCCCAGCAGAGACTGTCCCACTGTCAGACACATGACGGAGCCAATGTGGCCTGTCAGCTTTCCCATCGCTTGCATCCTACGCACCAGAGCAAGAGAAGCAAAGGTCTGTGAAATTCATTGCTTACAAGATTTTCAAGGTGCCTGTTTCACCGAATGAAATGCAATCACTTCCTGTCTCGCGAGTGAAGCAAAACTGCTGAGACGCAGCAGTGCCATAGGCAGAGATGATACTGAAGAAATGTTTAATACATTCATTTTTCATTTCTTGGGGGTTCTTATGCATCATTAAATGGGTCTGAGCCCCTCAGCGTAAACTGTCTGGTCCAATTGGTTAAATCATTTCCCCGTAGAAGCATAGAAACTGAGGAGAAGACGGCATTGCCACAGGATGTCAGAAATGGGTTCCTTGTAGAAAACATGCACATGACACGCTTCATATCACCAGTACTGACTTCCTGCACTTTCTCTTGACAGTGTTTTTAATCTCTTCTGTCAGATATTAATCAGCTTTCTGTTTGATCACTATCTGACAAATGAAAATATACATCCACATATAAATCAGAATTTAGAGGTGGCTGTAAAGAAACTAAGTGCACGAATATGAGGATGACTCCAAATACATGTCAGTGAATGAATGTATGAATACATGAACGACTAACTAAATACTTTAATCAGGATTTGAATGAGTAACTCAATGAATTTTAGATGAATCTATGAATAAAGTAATGAATGAAGTGCACCTGTTGAGGTCCCACATGCGAACAATGTTGCCGGCAGCAGCGTAGAGCACAGATCCTGATGGGTTGAGGGCTATCTGGTTGATCTGGCACTCGCCCTGTGCAAAAGTTATTGTGCGGGTGGTGGTGCCGGCACACGCATCACCAGAGACCACCTGCCCGGATGAACTGTGGACGGGAAAAACAGGCCAAACAATGTCAGAGAGAGGGACGGATAAGAGGCGAGTAAAAGGTGGAGAAGTACAACCAAGAGAGAAATAGAGAGACAAATGTAATGAGGAGCATTTCACAGTTTTCGTTTCCTCTAGATGAATTTCACATCAAATTTTCCACCATTTAGTTTGTCACTTTTCTGCAACTTGAAACACATCACTGAACAGAAAAACGATGTCCCTCAATCACTTCTATCAAATATCTGCTTCAAATATTTCCATCTGGCCGGCTGCAGCAAGGAAACTTACGTGAGTGTGCGGACACACTTGGCAGAGTCACGAATGTCCCACACCTTGATGTAGGAGGTGGACACAGAGAAGACCAGACAAGAGGAAGGACAGTATTTGACTGACACCACGTTGTTGGGGTGGCCTTTGAGTGTGGCGATCTCCTGACCTGTTACCAGGTTCCACATCTTACAGGTGCGATCTGGAGGAGGACAGGAAGAAGGGACCTTCAAATACAGGCCTTACAGATACATGTTTTGAGTTTATGCTCTCTTTTTTTATCCCTGCTACTATGGCAACGTTAGTCAGCTGGTCTGAAATATCTCAACAACTATTCGGTGGGTTGTCATGACATTTGGACATTTCAATGCTGCTGTGTGAACCTGCATAGCTGTTAGACTCTCGCTGCTACATGCCAAATATCAATTTTAATTCATAAAAAAACAAACATGTGAAGACAACATTTGTGGTTGTTACGTGTTTGTTTTAGGACGTCAGACTTCATAGTCAGTAGCTTCAAACTGAATTATAACAATTTGTAAAAACTTTCAAAAGCACATAAGTAATAAATACAGTGGCAGTGAAACTGCACACTGCCATTTCAGGTTTATATGAAATACCTATTACAGGAGGAGTGATATGTACCTTTAGATCCAGTGAAAAGCAGCTCATCTGTAGCATCCACACACAGGACCGGCTTCGAATGGCCCTCAGCTACAGAAATGCACTGCAGGGGCGCCGTCCGACCCCCCTTCACACCCCCGATGGGATTGATCACACCCCTAAAGATCACACACACACATGCAGAGTCACACTCATGTCATCATAAATCAGTGAGTATGATTTCTTTCCGCATAGCTACAGATGTATGTACTGTACAACACAGGCTGATCACAAACATGCACACAGAAACGCAAATAAATTCTTTTCGTTATATGGAGTAAATGCAAACCCATACAAACCTCACTGGATACATACCAATGATGTACTCCCCTAAACACACACACACACACACACACACACACAGCTTCCTGTTGGTTAAAGCCCATCTCTCTGGCCTGCCTGTCACCCCCCACCCCCACCCACCCTTTCTTTTTGTTGTGGAACAGCCCAATTAAGGCACTACAACAGTAAGAGCTGCTTTCCTATTCAAGTTGTCTTTCTGTCTCTTTTCTCTCTCTCTCTCTCTCTCTCTCTCTCTCTCTCTCTCTCTCTCTCTCTCTCTCTCTCTCTCTCTCTCTCTCTCTCTCTCTCTCTCTCTCTCTCTCTCTCTTTCTCCCTCATACACACACACACACACACACACACACACACCTTCTCCTCTATTATGTGCACTCAATCTCTCTTGCTGAACCTCTGCCCCCCACAAACCCTTCCAATCTATGTCCCACTGACAGGCCAGAGTCCCAGAGTGCCTGGAGAGCAGTCAGCAGAGTGAGACAGAGCAGGGAGAGGGTGAGAAAGAAGAGGGAGGAATGTGGGAAAATTGGTCCCTGGTGGGCCTCCTAATAACACGACTGGTGGTTAGTGTGTATGTGTGTGTGAGGGAGAGAGAGGTAGAGCGCTAAACAGTGAGGAAGAGCCAAAGGATGTGAGGAGGGAAAAGAGAACGTGTGATCATACACAAAACTTGGGACAGATTTGTTTCTGCACAGGAGTGAGCAAAATACAGAAGGGTGTGCTTGAAACTTGTCAAAGATGGCAACAAGCTCCTCTTCTGAGCCTGCACATACAATGAGTTCCCAGCATGAAAACATACAGACACACACAGATGCACACAAAAACACGTCAGATCAAAAATTTAACACCAAACCATACTTTCTGTGTATCTTTTTCATAGTGCCAACCAAACTCAAAAACCGTCGATCATCAGCCAGAAAAAAAAGATTTCATGCATATCTGCCAACTCTCACAAAAAACAAAAAAAAACTACAAAAAAAAAAACAAACACAAAAGAGAACCAACTTGCACAGAATAAGCTCAAAACAATTATTAACAATGGCCACAGCCTGGTAGACCAACTCCAAAGCAGCCTGCAACTCAAAAATAAACCATAGCACAGCGTCCTGAGACATCATCATCACCACATGCAGCATCCACTCTCCGCCAGTAAGGTGGGAGCTGACTCTCAGTTCAGCACCTCCACAGCCAATTGCCTTTTGGGACCCAGGGGGTTGTGGTACATGTGAGTAAGTGGAGAGATATAACAAGTCTACAGCATAGTCAGATTATCAGCTTCTGCAGAGCTGCGAAACCTGACTGTGATGGAAGGTGTAGGGAGTGAACACAGCATCACATACAATCTGTCCCACTCTCTGTTTTGACCAGTTCCAGTTTGAAAAGACTGATAAATAAGTAATAAATGGAGAAGAGAGGGGAAGGAAGATTTGAGATAATAGGAGAAGGAGAATTTGGGGTGCCGTTTCATTTGAATGAACCTTATTACTCTTAAGGCTGATAACCGAATCCCGTTGTCTGAGGAGGTCGGGAGCTCTATCCTCACTGGTTATAATGGAAATTCAGTTAATCTTATTGTTGCCCTGATATCAAATGGATTATCTAGATTTTACTTTAAAAATAATAGAATATTATTTCTTTGTCTTCATATTCAATCATCCATACAGACTACTTTCCTTACTTGCACGGAAGCCATTACCTTGCAGTATTTAAATACTTTCTTTTACTTTAGTTTCTCCTTAATGCAACACTCTACTTCTTAAAGCAGTGTGCTGCTCCAAATGGTAGAAACTGTTCCCCTTCTATCAGCGTCTGTGTAAGATATCATAGTGTGCCGTGTTATGCACTATGTAAGAGCTGCTAATGGATGTTGCAGGGCCAAGCACCAAGAGACCAGTGGATTAATGAAAACACGGAGGGAGATCAGTGCGTGCTCTCTGCAGTACACAGAAAAACAGGCAGAAGGGCCTCAGTGAGAGGTGCATCTATTTGTGCCTGTGTATGATAAAGACACAGAAACAGAAAGGACTGATCTGAGTGACGAGGAGAACACTCTGTTTTTATCATTACTTATGTAATTGTTATCTATTGGTCTTAAAGGTATAGTTGGATATTTTGAGAAATTCTCTTTATTACTGCAAGTTAGATGAGGAGATGGAAACCGCTAATGGACTTCATATTTAGCCCGCACTGTTCCCTCATATTTAGCCCGCACTAAATATGAAGTTACTAAGATAACTAAGATAACCTGCTACTGACCTCACAGATATGGGAGCACTCATTTAACTCTTGGCAAGAAAGTAAATAAGCATAATTTTCCAAAATGTCAAACTATTCCTTTAACCCCTATGTATTTCTAAGCATTATACTACAGACTTTACAGAAACTGTAGGTACAAATAATAAGGAAGTGACTGACTATGCTTTCCTTACAGGTGATTAATCACAATATCAGCTGGTTACTGCAGCTGATAATCTCTACAGTCATGAGATGTTTTGTTCAAATAACATTTGCACTAGGACTGAACGATACGCAAAAAAAAAATCATATTGCAATTATTTTGACAGATTTTGTGATTGCAATATGAGTCAAGATTATAGTAATTTTTGAAATTCACTTTCACTGAAAAAAAAAATATAAAAATGATGATGATGTGATTTTTGCTTGGGTCTGTACAAAACAAGCATGTTCCCTTGGAATATGACTTGTAGGCTGGGGCATCTCTATTGCACCACAGTGCTTCATTTATGGTCTGTTATGGACACATTTTTCCTTAACACAAAATTGAAGCTCCTGCAATTTGGATATTGCACTTGGCCATATTAGGATCTCGATAACATTTCATTAATTGTTCCGGCCTAATTTGCACCATTTCGTGTTTGTTTTTTTCACAGCCTGTAAAAATGTGACGAGGTTCATTCGGGTCTTCCGTGCGAGCACCACCACAAAGAAACACAACATCGCACAGGTGGAAAAGGCCAATGGGTCAAGAAAGTTGCATGTGGTCAAAACATGCACCACAACTACCCCACCCACGGTGGGAGATAAAGGAGGAGGAGGTGGAGAGGCCAGGCGAGGCACTGAGCGCTGGTGGAGACGAGATGACACCAGGTGAGTTAACAGGCAAATGGGAAAACAGAGAGTGACAGACACGGTTCCTCTACCTGAGCACCTCGGAGAGCGAGGAGTCGCTGTCATCCGACCTGGAGGCAGAAGAGGAGCAAGGAGAGGGAGGGGAGGGGCAGGAAGAGGAAAGGGTTGAACACGATAAGGGAAGACAGAAGGGTTACTGGCAGCAAAGGGTTAAAGGAAGGAGTGACTAGAGGAAGGGTTTAGATATAAAGCAGTGAGCAAACTGGCAGGAAAGCTCAGTCAACAATAAAGCTCGTTCAGTGATTATTAGGCAGTTTGCCATGAGATGTGCTTCTCCTCAGAAGTAATCACTGAACAGGCTATATTCTTTGACCAGTGTCTGCAGATGTTTTCCTTGGTAAAGCACGTTTACTGTAGGTACACCCACACTAAGCAAAGGCTGGTTTAGTAGACTTGGACTAGCGGTTAGGGCTAACATCAGGGATACGAGTTCAAAGAAAAAAAAAAGACATTTTGAAAAATAGACTTATTTGCTTTCTTGTTAAGAATAGGATGAAAGACTGATGCCACTCTCATGTCTGTTTGTTCAATATAAAATGACCTGGAAGCCTGTTAGCTGAGCTTAGCATGTGTGGAACCAGCGGGAAACAGCTAGTCTGGCTTTGTCCAAAGGTAACAAGTCTGCTTACCAGCACTCATACCTAAAACCACAACTTGGCTTTTTTACAGTTAGATTTTGTATGAATTAAACACACAAAATAAAAAGTGTTCATTTTTTATTTTTAGATTTAGAAGTGTTGATAGCCAGATTTTGTTACCTTTGGACAGGGCCAGCCTAGCTATTACCCCCTGTTTTCAGTCTTTATGCTAAGCCGGGCTAAATAGCTTTAGCTTCATATTCAGCATACAGACATGACAGTGATATCATTATTCTCAACCAGCAAACTCTCAGAAAGAAAACAAATAAATGCATTTCCCATAATGTCAAACAATTCATTTTTAATAAAGCAGAAAAAAGTTACTAAAATGAAAAGGGGAAGTAGTGAAGGAAGAAGCACTGAAGCCAGGACAGTGATACACAGAGGTCAAAGAACCGCACTTTACAATTTCCACACTACACTTCTATCCTCTATGTATGACTCCCATGATGTCAGCATCCCTCCTACATCTGCTCTTTCCAGCCATAGTCAGGAAATAAGAAAAGGCAAGAGGATAAGGGATAGCAAACACGGTTAAGAAAAGGGAAGATCCAGTCAACTAGAGGAAAAGAATATCAGTCAAACTCACAGATGAGTTTACTCAAAGCTGTTGAGGGGAAAAAAACAGACTACACTCATATCTCCACACTAGCTCAAAGGGAAAAGTTGGCATGTGTGTAACAGTGCAATAAAAGTGTTATTATATTGTAAATATTTAATAGCCTCAGGTTTGTCACCAGGAGAGCCTGTGCTTTACACTCTGAGCAAGGAATCATTAAAAAAAATGGTTCTGGATGTGCCTGGAGGGAACAACGGTGTTAAAAGGTGATAGAAATCCCTTCATTTCTTGGTATTTACTGCCAGCCATGGTGGCTATTACCATTTTGATATCAGACTCTCAAGACAAAATCCTTTTAAAATTCATTGGTTTTGGAGGATGCAAATGTAATGGGAAGATTAAAAACGGGATCTGGGATTCAAAGCCTCTTCATCCGTCAAAAGAC
Source organism: Trachinotus anak (assembly GCF_046630095.1). Lineage (NCBI taxonomy): Eukaryota > Metazoa > Chordata > Actinopteri > Carangiformes > Carangidae > Trachinotus > Trachinotus anak. The sequence continues at coordinate 12,055,640 of NW_027273864.1, read as the reverse complement.
AAGGAAACTTTGTTGTTTAAAATTTATATTCCTCGTTCTTATGTGTCTTTCAAATCCTTGTCAAATGCTCGATCCCGGACTCACAGCAAACCAATCTGTTCAAATATGAATCAGTCAAAAAAAAAGGGGAAGCAGAATGCATCCACAGTCACAATTACTAAAATGTCTTATTGCATTTTAATAGGTTTTGTGGACTTGCAAAGATGTACTTGTGAACAGCGCTATGTTCTTTCTTTGCATAGCAGCTTCTCATTTGACACCCAATTAGACAGAATTCATACAGACAATTCGTACTGCTTTTCTAATCTTTTTTTGATAAATTAGCTTAATTTGGCTGTGAATTTATGCTTGTGATGAAGAATTAAGTGGCAGACTTAAGTCAGTTTCAGTATTGTTAGGACGATGAAACCAAATAAATTAAAAATGATGGTTTAAATGATGAATCTTGGGGGGAAAAAATGCTCTATCCACTGATCACTTCAGTAAACAAAACATTTACACCACACACACCTCACTTCAAACTAAAGTACAAATGTCAAAATTATGTTAATACCCTGCAACAATGCAAATGCATGAAGAGGAAAAAACACCTCACACTGTTTCACTACAAAAGCTTCCCCTGTTGGAACCTCATAAAAGACCCTAAAGATAAATACCCCACACTGTCACCCTGAGTTAATTCAAAATGGCTACCAGTGACAACAGCTGCATGGGAAGATGACAAGAGCCAACTCATTTACCTACCCCTGCTCCAGATAATGAGGACCCACAGACTCCAACATACACAACACATATAAATACTCACACATACACAAACATGACACTACACCCAAACCCGTTTCACACAGTTCCTCTAACTAACTAACAATTAGGGGTCAATAGAGCTAAGAAATGTCGCGAATTGATAAAGATTACAAAACAAACAACTTTACAGCAGAGCCAAACGCTGACTGAAATTAAGTGCTGACATTTGTCAGAGCGGAAAGCTGGAATTGATTGTGAGCGGGGAAGGAAAAGGCTGGTTTCTCATTCCAGACTCGGCACCAGCGCAGCTGGCATTAACATGCATCTCGTATCCACAATGTGTCTCCATCTGATGTGGCGGGACGCACTAAACATTTTTGACATTTTAAGAGGTGTTTATAGCATTCTTTTACCTTAAGAGATGTAAACAGGATGAAAGAACAACATGAGAAACAGGCCAGTGCGTCACAAAATTACAACTAACTACAGTCTCGGAAATTACCATAAATTTGAATGGAGGTCTCTCAGTAACAATGTCAGCAAAACATGAACATTATGAGATTTGTTACAGGTCTTTTATTGCATTACATTAAATTGTATGTGACTCTGACTATCTGAGCTGCCTCCAGCCTGATTTGCATTTGTTTCCTAGTAACTCCTATGTATGGGTTGGAAACAAAGTACACTTTGTTAATAGTCTTGCTAAATGCAGCTTTGAGTAGCCGGTGGTTGTGGTTTGCTTGATCAGATCTTCGATGCCTCTTGAGAGCGTTTAACATCTGGATTCTGGAATCTGAATATTTGCCCCATTTATGCCCCATTTATGCCCCTTATTTGTGTAAGGGTGGGATTCATCTGAAGATAAACAGATGGAATGGTACATTTTTGAGAGGCTCATCTAGACCAAAGACAAAAGCATTTTCCTCTCAAAAGGCCTGACCTTCAGCCTATCGACAGGACCAGTAAAGTCCTTCAACAGTGAAAGAGAGCAAAAGAAAAGAAAAGAATGGTTCAAAGTGCTACTGAATTGATCAGATGAGTGTGTGTGTGGACAAAAGGACAGAAGCAGTGTGTTTGAATGTATGTCTCTGCAGGAATGTACTCACTTGTCCAGAGCAGAACCTTGGGTTTGGTTGCTGGTGAGCCTTGAGAAGACATTGCGGTCATTCCTCGTCCTCAATGGAGGAGAAGAAGGGGGAGTGTAGCCATCAGTGGGCCTGACAAGGGGAGGGAGAGTGAGGGAGGACAAGAGGAGCGATGAAGGACATAGTTCGAAAAAACTGGAAGGAAATTACATCACTTAGTCAAACAATTCTTCAATTTGTCTACAAAATAGCTTGAGTTAGAGCATTACATGTACCTGTACGCACGGTCGTAAGATTTCCTCCTTGTTATAGGGGAAGTGTCATAACCCCGAGACTGCCTGGGACTGACGCACACACACACAAACACACACAAGCAAACTAAGCAGACTTTCAAGGGAGTGCACAGTTGACAAGCACAGCAGGATAATACACATCTATGTAAACTGTTGGGAATCTATAAGAAGCAGGGGTTTTCTGCAATTTGATGGCATTTCTAGCAGACTAAAGCAGCTGACAGACTCAGTTCTTTAAATATCAAATCGCATACAACCAGGCTTTCTATCCCTAAGGACTGATGCAAATTTCACTTCTCCCTGAAGCAGTTTTATAACCTAAAAAATGTCAGGCCTCTGGCAGGTTTGCAGTGGTTGTTAGCTTGGAAATACGCAGTAGGAAACAGAAGTCTTTAATAACTTTGTCTCCATTATCAGGAAATAAGTTATTCTCTCTAGCTGATATATTTGTGAGATGCCGCAGGGTGTTTACTCATAGTTATGTCAGTAACATGTTTTATGTTTAGTTGCAAATTTTACTGCTCTTGAGCAAAACAAATGTTTGGCAACATGGGGATTTGAGATGAGGTTCTCTAATTGAAGTAGACTAAACAGGCCACCCCCTGTCCCACATGGCAGAGCCGTGATTCCCAGCCAGGGATACTTGTACAGCAGGGGGTACATTTGCAGTTGCCAGGGGGTACCTGGAAAGATTTGTTCAGTGTCTCCTTTAATTTGACAAAATAGAAATTAAGATTTGATTTTTAAAATATTTCCAAGTACCAAGTCAACTGTAATATCTGAACACCATATGTCACAATGTGCTGAAAAGTAGTTTGTGGCTACAAGTAATGAATAAACTGTTATAGCTATAGCTGTATAAATGTAATCGATAAACATTTGTGAAAGTTAGCCAAAAGTAATGGATACATTTTTGATAGTAAGCTAAATTTTATTTAGCTACATTTATTTAGCTACATTTTATTTAGCTAAATGTAATGGATAATGGATGATAGTTGGATACATTTCTGATACTTAGCTAAAGGGTTGTTGGTTAGCTAAAAGTAACGGACAGTTTAAAGTTCTCTAAAAGTAAACAACAAATGGATCGTATTATGGCTAAATGTTAAAATTGTTACCTAAGAGTAGTGGATAAATGGTTGAAATACTTTGCTTAAGGTAATGTAATAATGGTTGTGGTGTGGTATCATCTGATAGGGCTGTGGACCTATGGAAAAAAGGATGGGAACCTCTGCAGAGAGCGCTCCACCCTCCACAACACTGCAGTAATCATTACTGCAGTAGTCCACTCGCGAGGTGTTGTCATAATTCAACATTGCTAAAATACAAGAGCAAAGCCTCCTGATAAACCCCCCCCCCTTCCTGGTAACACTTAAGGATGAGTATGGTCATCGTCATCTCATTAATCATTATTTTTTACCACTATAGTTCAAATCTTCATGACTTACAAGGTGTGTCCCCTGACAGGCAGGCTGATGGTGCGGGATGCCCTGTCCCTGTGGTAAGGGTCTCGAAGGGCCAGGCTGAGCCCCAGACTCCCTGTCACCAGACTCAGGCCATCCTCCTGGATGTCGGTCAGTGAGGCCAGAGATTTGGTGATATGTTGTTGCTTGCTGCCTGATGAAGGATCCAGGATGGGGCCCAAATACTCTGCTGACACTGCCTTCATCTGGGCCGACAGACGAGGCTCCATCTGGGTGAAAAATGCACATTACTTGTTTTACAGAGGAACATAGAAGGGAGAACGAAATGAGAAGAAAGGAGGACAGTCGGATAGGAAAACTGGGACATAAAATAAAGATAAAGGTTGAATTTAATTAAGGTGCAAGAGGAAATTAAGATACAGCCTGAAAACATCAGTCAGCAGGGAGAGGACAAAGAGAATATGAAAAACAGTAAAACAAATGAGCTTGAAAAGAGAAAGGGGCCATTGTGGGATCAAACAAAAGCTGTATAGCAAAAAATAACTGAGAAACATAATAAAGACTAGAGAACCCAGCATTAACAAGAGTATAAAACAGATTGGTGACATATCAGGGCTCCCTCCTCCATTTTTAACCGTTTGCATATGCTGCCATCTTATGGCTTCAAACAGGAATAGCAGCTACTCTGATAGAGTAACTGGGAATTCTTGTGTGTTGACAACAAAAATTAGGGCAAGTGTCCGAAACAAACACTATATCAAAAACATGAACATCATTTGACAACATGCAGTGTCATCATGATTCATAAAGAGCTGATGGTTTGGATACTGCAAATCACAGTATTCAATCCACCTGATGTTTACAGCACTGACATCAAAAGAATTAAAGCTATTTTATGAAGAAATGCAGAAGTCGTGTTAAAATCTGGACGTTAGGAAACTGGGCACAAAAAAATAGGACAATTCTGGATTTTCAGCTGGTGTCTGCAACATCTGTAACAGAGCTAAATAACAACCATGTATCTCAATAACACGAACTAGCTGTACCTTTATCTTGAAATCATCTTGGCTGTTGGATTCTTTCATTTGCGACACACTGCAGGAAAAGAGAAGAGGAGACTCAGGGAAATATATGAGAAGACATGAGAAAAGACCTGCATATTTTTAGATGGAATTTCTACTGGACGAACACCAAGTACTGTAAGAGAAAAAAAAAAACAAAAAACATCCGTGTAGCAAACCAATTTAAAAATGAGGTGGATGTTGTTTATCGAGGATGTTGCGTGGGAGAGCAGACTGCAGTCTCACCTGCTGTCAGAGGCTTGGCTGAACTCAGAGGGCTCCTCGTCTGTGCTGGCATAACCATTTTCTGGAAGTACACAAAACACACAACTTGTAAGCCCTGCGGTACACAAACCCTGCCACTTGGTATGTCTGTATGTGCCACAACCAACTCAACTACCACTGTTTAATATCTCTCACTACTAATTTCAGTTTTAATACATCCTCTGAGGCTGATTAAGACTCATCACTTTCAGTTTGGGAAGCAGATATTATGCTCTAGTGCAGCAAAATATTGCTGAAAAAATGATCCGAGGAAAAGAGAGAAAACAAGTAGATGATAGAGAGAGAGACCTGAAACTCTACTTTATTTGGTAATGTGCAGAGGTATGCTGTATGGTTTATATGGAGTCAATATGGTAGAGCAAATAATAATAATCGTCTTTCATATTTTCATACACAAAATTTCATCCCAAAATGATGCTTGTGTGTTAACATGCTGTCTTGCATGTAACACTGTGAAAAGTGTATTGACATAAACCAGAAGAGAAAAAGGAAAAGAAAGACACAAAAACCACTCCTCACCCTGCTGTACATTGTGGATGAGAGCCTGGAGTTCAGGGATGTACTCGGCCTTTTCTCGGAGGGCATCAAGGATCATGTGATTGTGGGACGAGCCAATCACATCTGTCTGTCTCAGCTGGCCCTCCAGCAGTCTGATCTGAGCCTCCTTTTGAGCCACCTGTAAGCTCTGCGCGCACACACACACACACACACACACACACACACACACACACACAAACATACAATGACATACAAGGTCAAAAATGATGATCCACAGACACAGTAATGTAACACTAAACTTTTAACCCTAGAACACTAACGTTGGGTGATTTTCACCCACACGATTCTTGTCATGTGATTTTCATTGTGTTGCTGCTGTCTGACTTGCATGGGTCCTTGGGTAGCTTCAGGCTGCTCATTGATGTCATTAATGGTATGTTTGTTTCCCTCCTCCCATCTATGGTTTTTTCAAGAGGCATGCGTTCAGGTGATTTTCACCCAACGTTAGTGATGGTGTTACTAATTTTAACGTTAGTGTTCTAGGGTTAAACTTGGTATTAAACATGCAACTGAAAATGAGACTAAAAATATATTTGTTTTCATTTTCTGAAGGATATTTAAAGGTTCTGTAAACAAGATTTTAAACATTCATTTAGCAGCAAACAACGTTTTTCTCTGTAAAGATTAAGTGGAGTAATGGTGCCCTAAGCAGAGTACGAAGTCACACCCCCTTAAAATGAGTTGTAATCTGAGTTTCTCTCTTCTTTGTTTTGGTATACGGGAGTCAATACTGGTCTGGCTTTTCTCCAATGTGTAACTTCATGCTATGTAATGTACAGAAGGCATGATAACCTTAGCTAACTTGCCATGTTAAGAATTTGTTTGGCAACTAGCTGCTATCGCTAGCTGGCTGTCAGCAATGTCTTGGAGCATATCACGGCAGTGTTAGTATGGGCTAATGGTTGTGACTGTTTTGTTTTTTGTTGACTCCTGTGTACACAGGGTAACTTTATCCAGTTGTGCTTGATGTGTGCTTAGTGTCCACTTTCACTGGGCTTGGTAACAACTTGCTGACTGAGAGCTTGAAGGGAGGGGGTATTGTGGTCAGGTGAGGCTGACGAAGCATTTGTTTGGTCCGAGATGCTGGTGGTCTAGTGCAACATAGTAGTATTGATGATCATTCACGGAACCTTTAATGACATTTTGCACCTATAAAATACACCCTTGACAACAACTTGCAGTACAAAGAGACACCACTTGATGACACCACATCCCCTACTCACTGCACCAGCATTTCACTCACTTCTGATGCTGAGCTCAGGACACTACATCATCAATAAATACAAATATCTTTTTGCCAGTAACACAGTATGATAACAGTAAAACACCATTTTCAGTTTACTGGATTTAAAAAAGCAAAAACTATTTAAAATGCTGACACCGTCAGTCTATGCATTTTTTCCATTAACTCACCTTGTCTATGGAGGCCTTCAGGAAGTGGTCCAGCAGGTGGCGAGCTTCTGCCAGGGAGCAGGAGCTGATCACCACTGAGGTGTCCACTGAGTCCAGCTCATCCTGCAGGAAAATGCAAAATCAGGCATCACTTGAGGCCTCCTGATAATCCTCACAGCTAGAAAGTATATACGTATATAAAGGTGTGTGAGTGAGAGTGTGTGTGTGTGTGTGTGTGTGTGTGTGTATGTGTGTGTGTGTGTGTGTGTGTGTCTGTGTTTGTACCTTGGTCTCCTCTATCTGTACAATGGTGGCCTGGCAGTCAGACAGGCTGTCATTGATGTAGTCTATATTGGCATTCAGCACCTCAATCTCCTCATTAATTTCCTGAAGGAGGCGGTCCTCTGCTTCTGGCCCCTCCCCCTCTGCCATCAATACCTCCCTTTTATGTGAGAGCGCTTCCTGCTGGACTGTCAGCTCCTCTCGCTTCTGTCTCAACAAAAAAACAAATGCAAAAAGAGCAAAAAAAAAAAAAAAAAGATGATGTCATATACACACACAAACACACACACACTACATCTATGAAGCAAGGAGGAAGGACACTCCTCACTGAATTTGGTTACAGTTGTCAACCACTGAGATGACGTGAGCCAAAGAAGCTGTTGATGTAACCTAGTTCTGGGGAATTTCACTTAACTCGACAGCTGCCAAACCGAGTGTAACATTCCTACCTTGATAAGACGATCCATATCAGCTTCCACGTTAGCGATGGTCATCCTCTGCATGACAATGTCCATAATGCGACGCTCGAGGGCTTGCCACTTCTGACGGGCTGACTTGGAGAAGCTGCTGGTTCTGCCCGCCACTCCAGCGTTGCCCAGGCCTGCTGGCTTCCGCTGCAACTTCTTCCTGCTGCTGTGAAGAGAAGGAGACAGAGAGACAGAGAGAAGTGACGAGAGATGGAAATCAGCAGTAGCACCATCACTCCCATGGACAACAACGTGTTTTGAAATCTTTTTTTTTTTAACTGTTTTACTTCACTTGATTCTACTTTATCATATTAAGAAACTAAAGTCTTCTCTGACTTCATACATGCCTTAGAAAGATATTTATGTCAGTGAAATTGAATGAAACTTTATCCATTAAGTTAAAGGTCAACAAGAAAAGTGTATAGCTCCTATGCTGGCTGCCTAGTTAACTGGCCAATGAATACAGTGTGTGACACTGTCTTTAAACATAGTGTTACATGCATCCCAACCCATCTTACCCAATGACCCTGGTTCCATCCATGCTCCCCTCGCTCTCTCCCATGTATCCGAACACATTATTTTTGTTGTTCCACTGCCTCACCAGCCCACTCACAGTCCTCCCGGTCTCAGGTTCAGAGCTGCTCGCAGTAGTGCTGGCTGATAACTCGGCTCCAGAGTCTGTAACCGGAGGAGCCTGGTTCCAGCGGGCCACTCGTCCGGCCACGCGGTCAGACATGGGTTTGGCGAGGCGCCGCAGGGCCGTCACCTCCTGGGTCTTCCTGCGCAGCACCAGCTCCTGCTGCCGCTTCTGAGACTCCAGTGCTCGAATCTGGTACTGAAGGACAGGAGGGAGAGAGACCTTTCTTCAATATGTTCATTAGAGTCTACTTAATCTTCTTTTGTTTATTCCTGTTCACACGTTAATTAGATTCCTGAGCTTAATAGGACAGCGTTTTGCACAACAGGCTTACAAGGTGTTGATCATCAAGGATTTTAAGACTTAGGATGAAACCCTAAATAAAAGGATTAGGAATGAGGCAAACAGTATAACAATGTAAATGTTTTCATGCTCGTTAATGGACTCTCCACTCCAGGGAAAATAAATAAGGATGGATAAATACAAGTACACTATGTACTGATCTTCCAAAATATAAAAGTGATACCAATAATCTGCCAGGCTGACGCACGGATGCATTTATACACATTTGAGGATTCTACACGGCATGAGTCATTCTTTCAATACAGAAGTGAAATTTGAATTTGGACCATGTTCACAACAAGTGTAACATATTAAACAGGCTTATAAACTGTATAAAATTGCTCATACTGTTATATATTTATACATTTTCTCACTCTCAGCTATTTCTTAATAATTTCCCAATAATTTGATTTGTGCGTTTGACATTAGGGACCTGAAATACCAGAAGAAATATGTAAATGCTAAATCTTTTGTAAGACTCTAGTATCTAGTTTGCAGTGGAACTGTGTGGAGTAAAACATGCTATCACCAGCCGACACACACACATGCAGACTGACCTCCTGTCGTCGCTGCTCCTTCTTGAGCTGGGCGATTTCACGGTTCCTCTTTGCCTCCACCATCCTCCTCCTCTGCTGCTCCTCCTTCATCTGCTTCATCAGTGCAACCTGGAAACAGCATTAAGGTCAGGCTTCCTAAATTGCGGTCGTATTACTGCCACACTCCCACTGCCCTTTCTCCTCCCTTTACCTTGGCTTTCTTCATCTCGTTGACCTCGGTCTGGAGTTTCTTCAGCTCCCGTTCATACCTCCCCTGGTTTTTGAGGAGACGTGCATGCTCCTTCTGTGCCGCTTGTAGCTTCAGCAGGTCACGGTTCATCTCCTTAAGACGTTTCTCATACTCCTGCTTGATCCGGTTTGCCTTCTCCTCTGTGTAGTTCTCCATGGACACTGTGGAGCCACATAGTAATGTTAATAACCTGTGTTCAGGACACCTTATACGACACTTTTTACTTTTCTACTGATCAACCTACTGCTGTGTTTTCAACTACCCAACCATATCTGTAAACAACAAATCCCATGGTGCTCACTGAGGTTCTGCAGCACACGGTCTCTCTCCAGCTGAGTGTCTCTGATCTTGTTCTGCAGCAGGATGAGCTTCTCCTCGTACTGCAGCTTCAGCATCAGCAGCCTCCGCTGGCTGTTCTCCAGCTCGTCTATCAGCTTCTGTTTGATTTCAATCTCGCAGGTCAGGTCAGCCAGGTCTGCCTGGAAGTTAGCTGCAGGTTGGGGGCCAAAGGTCAGAAACACATTCTACATTTTTATGTGTTGTGTGTTTGTGTATGAAGAAAAATGTCAAAAATTGTCTGCCACACTCCAAAGTCTGTTTTTTATTTTTACTGACTTCAGGCCTAAACTGACTCGTGTTTCTTTTAAAAGGTTTAAAAGGTGTCTTGACAGAATGAGATAAAGTAGGACAACCTGTAACAAAACAGGACATAAATGGAAAAAGAGGTCGGGTCCTTATGTAGCAGCAGCTGTCAGAAACAGACCTTTCTCATCTGTGTCTGAGTCTGAATCCACCAGGCTCTCGTCGCTGTCAAACTCGTCCTCCTCCTCCCTGCCCTCCTCCTCGTCCTCCCCCTCATCTTCATCGCAACCACTCTCCTCCTGCAGCGGAGACATGATGTCCTACACCCACACAAACACTGACATTAGACTTTAATCTGATAGTTTTAGGCTTGAAATGCTTATAAAGGTTGACAAACTTGTACCTTACCTCAGCGTAATTGTCATCTGAATCAATCTCTCCATTCTGTCCGTTTTGTCCATTTTGTCCATTCTGCCCATTCTCCCCGTTCTCGTGGGTGTGCAGCTTCACTCGTTTCTTCAGACCTTTCTCCAACTCTGGACTACAGAAGGAGAAAATCATGTTGGTTAAGCCAGGAAAGAACTGGTGGTAAAAAATGTTCCAAATCCTAAAGTTACAGTAGGTTGGTATGGTTGTGGGTATGTATGTATGTATGTATATCCAGTTCAACTACAGTTGTATTCCAAATGGTTTTCGTCCATTACCCTGTAGAAACACTGTCTCCTTTATGCAAGTGAGATGTCACACACTCCTAACATCCACCATTAGGGCTTTTGGAGTTTTGCCAAGTGATGTGCTTGCTGTAAAATCAAGCTCTCTAAAGTCATTAGCAAAGTCTCCTTCAGCTCATCTTCCCTCAACTCGCCCTTTTAGCTCTTTACGTTTTATTACCAGCTTCGTCCTCCCCTTAGCTCCCTCTTTTACAACCATCCTGCCTATCACCGATCCCATCTCTAAATTCCCATCTACTTCCATCTCTATCCCATTAAACCTCAATTAGCCTGTTAGGCTGTGTACTTGTCTCTCTCATGACCCACTGGCCGACTGAATTAGACCTTTTTGTGCCCCAGCCAGCATTACTACTCAGCACTGGCTGCATCCCAGTTCTGTTCAGAAGCTGGCCGTCCCAAAGCCCTAATCGACTTGTGATGTGCCTCTTAAGCTGGAGGAGACAAACAATGGGAAGCGAAGAGTACATGAGCAGGAACAATAATGACCTCATTGTGGTCTTTTGGCTTTTAAAACGTGCACAGGTTCATTGACTAAGGATTAAAGGGAGCAATAAAAAAATTAAAGTCACATAAATCACAGATGTTTGGAGATATGAAGACATCACAGCTCCCTGCACCTCTGTGAACTCGACTTTTTAAGTAACCTATTGTCAAAAGGTGTCAAAAGGTATATAAAATTGTAATAACATCTTGCATGTGTCGTCCTCCCCTCACCTCATCCTCCTCTGCCTCCTCTCCTTCTTCTTCAGTCTCTCAATGTCCAGCTTGGCTCGGCGTAACACGTCTGTCATCTCGGCCTCCATGGACATGGGGGCAGGGGAGGAGCCAGGGGGGTGGCCCGGGGCAGGGCTGAGCGTGGAGGGGAACGGTGAACGGGAGGAAAGCCGGGCGGCCTGCCGTCGCAATGACTCGTTCATGGCTTCACTCTCCAGAAGCTTGGTTCTGATAGAGGAAGGAAAAAGGGAGAGAGAAAGAAAAAATAGATCTAAAAAAATATTTCATTCACTTCATTCATTTTTTCTATTCATTCATTTATGTTATCTTGTGCTTCATTTTGAGAAGGAAAAACAATCATTGTTGAAAAAAAAAGCAATAAAACAGACTTAGCACAAGCTAATTAAACAGCTAGTTTCGATTATTTTCAGTGTATAAGATTGTTAATTAAAAAGACTCTGCCTTTAACGAACAAAAAGTTAAACTGATAGAAGCTAGATAGAAGATAGACTGATAGTTGATAGAAGCAATAAAATGAATTATTGATCAGTTCAATACACTTAGCAGTTTTACCACTATAGCCTTACTTGCTCTGGTATGACCAGTAGCCTGTGGTAACTTATTTTAGCTAACTTTATAAATTATTACACTGTTACACTACGTTTTACCATGATTCTGTAAGTGTCACTTGCCTTTACAGTGGGTACAGTGGATCTTGCTTTAAAGATAGGATTCACTGATGAGAAATGATGGTATCACACTCAAGTACAAAACATTCAACTCAACACAAGCCGATGCCACTTTGGGAAATTTGCACACTCGCTTTTTTTGTCATGAATTACATGAGACAACCATTCCGGTGCCTGTCTATGCAATATGAAGCTACAGCCAGGATATGGTTAGCTTAGCTTAGCATTACAACTGGAAGCAGGGAAAAAGAGCAAGCACTATTTTCACGTTTTCTGTACGGATTAAACAAATGAGATATAACATGTTAATTACTGAGCTTTAGAGGCAGGGGGACTTCGTACCTACAGACAGAACACAGCTAGCTGTTACCCTTGCTTCCCATCTTTCTGCTAACCTTAGCTAACTTGGCTTCAGCTACACATTGAACGGATATGAAAGTGGTATCAATGTTCACATCTCAGTAAGAAAGTGCATTAATATATTTCCCAAAATGTTTAACTATTGCCTTAAAAGCCAAAGAATGTCCTCAGTTCAGCCAAAGAGTTTGTATAGTAAGCTGACTCAGTTTGAGACTGAGGTTTGATTATTTCAAGTGAGCTCTTACCTAAGTTCTTCAACCTCTCGGATGTAGTTCTGGATGAGAGCCCCGATCTCCTCATTGCCCTCATCTAGAGGTCAAAGGTAAAAGGCGGCTCAGTAAACAGTGAACTCAAGACAAACAGTTTATGTGAGGTGTTTAGACATTTCAAGTGATTACACATTTCTCTCACGTACTTGACTTGGTCAGTAGAGTGCTGACTTCATTGGCCAGCAGATGTGTCACTCGGGTGTTGAGGTGGTCAATGGTCTCCTGCATGGCTTTTATCCTGAGGCGCAGCGTGTCATTTTCTCTCTGCAGCATGGCGTTCTCCTGATACAGGTCACTGAACCCCTCTGAACCATCCTCACATGCGACACGCTTCCCCTGCACGGAGAAGACCAGTCAGTTTTAGGGACAAAATCTAGAGGCCGAAAAAACAAGCTGAAAAACAAACTGATTCTAAATCTACGCTCTGACATACACTTGATGTTGCAGTCCAACCCAACACAATGCAATGTGTGTGGCTCTTCAAGTAGCTATTGTTGTATTCTGGATGACTGAGCACTGAAAAAATCCTGTTGTGTAAGCCTCGAAACAGACAGTCTCTATTTAATCCAGTCACAGCTCGCAGACATCATTACCTCCACCAGTCCAACGCGCCAGTACTCCCGTCCTCCAGTCACATCACATCCCTTATTGCCACATCGAGGTCAGCCCTCGTCACAGTCATACATTCACTTCCCCCCAGTAACCATGGTAACCGAAATGCACAATAAACTGACAATCCAGCTAAATGATTGCTCATTTCTTGTAGCCCCAGAAGTCAAACATGATGAAAAAGTGGAGACTTTGGAGAATTTTTTCTCCCTATTTCCTGTAATACTTTCTTGTTTCGTATTCCCCTCTGAGTTTTTACTGTCTAAGAGTCCATATTAGTTGATGAGCACATACAATACATTGAGCTGAAGGATCAATTTATCCCTGCATTACACTGCAAAATGCTGAGGCTGCACCAATTAATCTCCTTCATACTGAGGCTCTGTTTGCACTGTAGTGTAAGATATAAATAGATGTGTGTTGCAGTAACGATCTTTAATTTGATATAGTAATAAGCTGCTGCTCCAGGCATCGTGCCTGCTTTTCCTTTAATACCATCTTCTCTTACAATTAGTGTCTTATTTCTTCTTGTGCTCGGTTACTTTTCTCAGTTTCATCCATCTTGTCACTCCAGTTATCCCTCTCTTACGGCTTCATTGCATCAGTTACACTGACAGCCATGTGTTAACTCTCCTCTTCAACCTGACACTTTTCATTCCTCATCTCTTCTCCCCCCTCTCATTCAACCCCGTCTTATCTTTTTCTCTGAGCTCCTCCTTGTATTTATTTTTTCAAATCTTTTTGCATTTCTGACTCCCACCCGATCCTCCATCTCTCACCGCCTTGTACTCCATCAGCTCCATCTGAAGTCGGGCTATCTCAGCACGCAGGGCACTGATCTGCTGGCTGGTCTTGTCTTGGTTCACCACCACCTTGTTCTTGATGTTTCGGGCGCGGTTGGCGTACTTCAGTGTGTTCAGCGTCTCCATGAAGTCCCGGTCTGACGGACTGACGCAGGCTATCATCACTGTGCGACTGGAGATGAAGGACAGATGGAGGTTGTAGGTAACTGTTCATGCAGTGCAGGGAGAATGTTGTGGTTGTGGCTGAGACTAAATGTCTTGTTGTTGCCACAAGCATAACAGAAATACATTTAACAGTCATTTCACATCTATTATGTGTGAAAAAACTCTCTTACTATTGTCAGTAACTAAGTCCGAGAACTAAGGCTGTATTAACAATTATTTCCATTATTGATGGATCACAGAGCAATTCAATTATTTTGTTTTATCTGACCAACAGTAAAGAAACCAAAGATTTTCAACTGACTATCACATGGCAAAGAAAAGCATCGACTCGTCACTTTGTGTGTGTGTGTGTGTGTGTGTGTGTGTGTGTGTGTGTGTGTACACACCTGTTGCCTCCCAGCGAATCCTGCAGCAGACGAGTGAGTTTGGAGTCCCTGTAGGGAACGTGTCCTCCCTTTTTGTTCTGATCTCCTAAAGCACTGATCACATTTCCCAGGGCCAGCTGCAACACACACACACGCACACACATTCATAAATTAATCACAAACATACAAAAGCTATCACACCACTTACTTATGTACACACACACACATATACACACAGTCTATTTGTGTCTTTCTCACCAGTCCGCAGTTAATAGAGATTCCCTCGCGGGCTCTCTCTCCTGTGGCTCCTGTGCGTTTGAGCCTCTCAGAGCCAGCCAGGTCCACAAAGTGAAACTTGGCCATCAGCGTCTCGTACTCTGGCTGGGCGATGGGGCTGGAGTCCACACCATTCACCTCCCCGTTCTCCCCTCCTCCATTCTGCTAGCAAGGGTGGGCAAAAAGAAAAAAACAAAAACAAATATTACTTGAAAATAGCATTTATTTCATCACCCTGAATGCCGCTACATCTGTAACACTAAATTCATTTTCTTTTTAACACTTGCTCCATCATCATCTGACATTTGTTCTTGTTTTTCCCAAAACACGCACATTTCTTTTTCACATCCTGACAGATTTTTTTGCCTAAAACGGGTCGTTAATGAAACTGTAATAACACCCACCTCACCCTCCACCCCCAACCCCTAATCTCACCATTTGCAGCTGCTGGCAGACTCTCATCTGACAGAGGTGGATGGTGAAGATGGCGTGTGAGCGGGAGCTTTGAGCATTCATCTGGGTGCTGGCTGTGGTGCGGGACAGAGCGCCGAGCTTCAGACACTGCAGCAGCTGCAGCACACACACACAAGCAAACATGACTTTTTACTTTGAACTGAAGAAGAGAAAAAAAATTGCATCATCATGATCACTTGCTGATTTCTGAGAAGGACTCAACACGTATGTCAATGCTTTTTGAAGGATTTCTGAGCTGCTTATTCAAAAAGATGCCAATACTAACATCTTTACTTTTCTGTCCACTATTTCATGTCTTTTTTCCACTTCCTCCACTGTCTCTCCCCTCTGACTCTTCTTCTCCCACAGGAGTATCCATCTGTCTCCACTTGTCTCTCAGCTGTCTGAAGTGAATGTGATGCACCAGGCTTAATGCAGCTATGACAGAAGTTGCGCAGCCTGCCTCGCCTCTCCCAATTTATTCTCCTTCATTTTTTCCTTCTTTCTTTCGACTCTGTCGCCTATTTTGAGAAGAATCATGATAACACTATACAGTGGTTGTCTTTTCCCAGCTACTACTTAGGCCTATATCACCACCTGCTTTCTCTGTTAACCTCTCTGCCATTGGTAATAAAAAAGCTCTGTTAGGATCAGTATCAAATATAATGTACACCAAGTAATAGCAGTGCAGGGGATGAAAAACACCCCTGAATGGCAAATATGACCTTTATGAGTTTTATCATTTCAAAATTGTATATTCTGTAATGATTTTAGAGCGAGAAACGTTAGCAGATATGCAGATGTTTTATAAAGTATAGTCAATACAATCTCTAGTGACGATTAGAGCTGTCGTACAAATGCCATCGCACACCCACCTCTTCCTCTGAGTGTACCAGTCTGGATGTGACTCCGGTGGTGTAGATGCTACCACTGGCGTCCTCGTGGATCTTAATGTTGGACTTCCTGCTCCGACTCTCTGGATCTCTGGCTCCGTCAAATAAGTCCAGGATCTCTTCATTGTATAGCTACAATAAACAAGAGTTACAAACACATTTTAATGCACAATGACAGTTATGCAGCTTATACATCCCCAATACTGTGGCAATTCACACACCATCGTAACCTTAAACTTAAAGATTTACACTTTGATGCTATAAACTGCTTTATTCTAGATTCATTTCATTTTTAGAGGGAATTCTAATGTTCTCCGTTTCTCACAGCAGTATTGTCTTATTTACACACAGCTCTGCCTGACAGAGGTCAGTGAATGACCTCTCAAAAACCAATGAGGGCAAGGGCCACAGAGGTCAGCTGAAAGCTCAGCTGTTCCCACCTACTGCCAAACACACACACCCATCTGTTTACCATCAACAGAGATAACCTACTGACCTGAGAAACTACAAAAAAAAACCACGAATAACAGAGAGCAGGACAGGCAGAAAAATAGAGAAAGAAAGAAAGAAATGCTTTTTGTTTCTTTTCTATTTGAATTGTTATTGAATGATTATTAAAGTAATTACATCTTACAGATAACCACATATACAATCATCTTCCCCTAAAGACAACCCAAACATTTGCCTGACAGAAACGTCTGGAGGAAATCATTACCTGTCATATTATCTCATTGCTCCTACACAAGCATCCTCCCCCCGCCCTGCTCCCTCACTCTTATCCATCCTCTACCCCACCGTGATGAGGAATAATGTCAGAGGTAATGGGCAACATTAATCAGGTCCAACAAAGCACAAGCAGACATTCCTGCCCATCTGTCATCAGGCTGTCACTTCCTGTTTGTGGAATAGGGGGCTGATCCCCTCGCTTCACTGTTTTGCCCCATCTGGTTAGAGTTAATGTGGACCAATATCTGTCCCAGCACTCACATGCACACGCACACGCACACACACACACACACACACACACACACACACACACACACACACACACACACACACACACACACACACAGATGCACATTTGCGAGCAGGAATAGCAACACTTCCCAATGAAAACGTGAGAACAAGTAAAATATTGTTGCAGCACTGTTGTACATGTGCTGTACATGCATACATGTCTACATGTGTGTGCCCACCTCTAGGAACTGGGCGCTGACTTTAAACTCGGGTGGTTGGGTGCCGGCTTCCTGGGCACGCACCCTCCTGTTCTGGATTCCCTCAAACAGCTGGTGAACAGCCCGAGGGATGATACCCTGGTCCTGCTGGCTCAGACTCACATCAAAGCCCGTTCCCATGGTGTAGGTCTTCCCCGAACCCGTCTGAAACACATTTCATCAACCACTGTCAGATCTCATTTCTCCCTCTAAACACTGCACTTTCCATGCAATTTGTTTTTATTTGCACCTATTAATAGCTAATGCCAGTTAACCAAACTTCTCCTAAACAAGAAATAATGAAGTCTTTATGCACTGCAACATGGCCATTAGTTTTCCAATAAGAAAAAGACAAACAGATGAACAGCTTCCAAAGGATTTCTGTACCCAGCTACAAACTAACTTCAGAATATAAGTTCACAACAAATGCAAAAACATTAAAGACAGCCACACAATAAATATTTTACACGATACTTCAAAAGATTCAAGATTCGATATTAGATTTGGGAACTACATCAGTGTAAAATTGTGACTGACAGAATATGATTTATAAACCCTGTGTCACGACCCACTACTAACATTATGACTTTTTGGTAAGTGTTTTAATTTGATACATTTATTTGTATTTTTACATCAGGAATCAATGTTGACCATCTCCTACAGAATTGGAGGGGAATTCAGGTTGCTTCTTTATAAAAACTAAGTTAATAATAAAAACTGATAAATAACCACAAAAACTATGAAACTCTATTTCATTAATTAATTACAAAAAAACTGGATCCAAGCCTCGCTGTCATACCTGACCATAGGCGAACACGGTGGCGTTGTAGCCCTCGAAGCAGCCCTCGATGAGCTTGTACACGCAGGCTTGGTAGATGTGGTGCTGCTCTGAGTTGATGTCAAACACAAAGTCATAGGTGAAGGCCTTGTCCTTTCCCAGCAGAACTTGTGGTTCTCCAGGTGTGACCATCGTGCACACGTGGCAGCCCTCTATCTTCTCCTTGGCCATCTGAGGACGAATCCTGGGAGGAGCCGACAGAAGAAAGGAGACACCAAGCGAATGGATAAAATGATTACATGATCATAAATTACAAGGTGTAAAATGAGTACCGTCACACGACTCAGAGAACATGATGAGCAGGCTTCAGAGGTCTGGTCAGCTCACTTCTTTCTAACGCCACACCATCAGATTTCTTTCTTTTTCGAACTAGCAGTCTTCACCCCCAGCCGATGCTGACCCAAGTGACATCAATTGAGGCAATTTACCAGACTCTATGGCACTCCCTCTGGAGCCACAGAAGGCCTTATACAACTTCGTACTCCCCAAGACCTGTAAACAGACTTTGGTGCGTAACAACAGTTGAGTCCCCCTTTAAAAATGGGTGTTTGAGTTTAGATTTAATCTGACGGTTCTGGCATAGTGCTGTAAATATATACATATATGTATATGGTTGAGAGGGCTAGAACCAAATTTTCCTAATTTTAGAGTAACCGTAATTAATATCTGCATTTTTACAGTCAGATGCATAAATAAAACAGATGACATAATGCACCATGGTCAGTCGTGGGCTCATGCCAAGTCACTACATCAGTGTGAAAGGGGCAGTAAAATGAAACTTCACTTTTATTGACCTGCAGAAGAAAGTGGAGCAGCTTGCTCAAACCTGTGGTCTGATAGACAAAAGGCAAACAAGACATCCCCGAGTATTCACAGAAATGTGTAAGAACAAGGAAGAATAACCATGAGAACAAACCCTGTACATCAACAACAGCACATCTGTTTGTGCAGTTTATTTACAAAGACAGAGAATGTGTGGAAAATGAGTAATGAGGCATAAAATGTACAGCTCTAAGAAAAACTAGCGCAAGTGGGGCCACCGACGATGATAAGGCAGAGTTTGGCTCATAAGTTATTTTATTATTACAGTGGCTGTTAATTCTGCCACACAGGACTCACAGTTCTGCTGGGTTTCCCATCCTGTCAGGTAGTTCACTGCAGTTAATTGCTTTTCACCTGACATCCCGCTTGTAAAATAATCCCTGATTAGATGAGTCCCAATGAAAGCAGCCACCGCGCCACATCTTTGAACTCGCTGACAGAATGAGGGCCGAGTATTTAAATTTAGGATCGTTCTAACTTGTTTGCAAGCGGAAAGGCAGTGAGCCCCGCAGGCAAGACGGGTGGCTGATTAATGGAGATGCAGCTATTAAAGAAGTGACACTTTTTACATCCTTGTGCCGCAGTGCAGCTTACTTGTGAGAAAACTGAGGGTCTAATGTTGCTCTCACTGAACACAGTGTACATAAAACAGAAGATCTGTCGCATGGGCCCCTGTGTTAATCTTGGGCTTTCAGAGGTACAATGTGGACATAGTGGAGAGGTAATCACTTTAAGCTGTGGAAAAAGCCATGAGCCAGCAGTATCGGAGCATGGGGTCTACCTCTCCACATGTTAACCCCCCCATTCAGTCTTCAGGGGATGCAAATCAACTCCCCCGCACACTGAGACCACACTAGAAACCCCCTTTGGGATGCTGCAACAAAGAGACACACAAATACTGTATAAAACCATACAAAGCTAGAGAAATCCCCAACAACCACATACAGCTGCTGTAGGGATAATGGGCACACCATGAAGACACACACAGTTCAGAAACAACCTACTGTAGTATCTTCAGTACACACATGGTTCCTCTCTCAAGCGTGCCTTAGGAACCACACCCACCACAAACACTCACAGTAATCTCTTCACCACACGTTGTTATGGTGCCACAGAAACACACACAGAGCTGACAACAGCATTTTTTTCACCCCTTGTTCAGGTCTTCCAGGGTCTTCCAAGAAGTAATTAAACACATTAGAATAGTCCGATTCAGCAGCGGCAGCACGCACTGAGACCACCTCATGACAGACGGCGTGACACAGAAAGCAGCTTGCAGACAGATGAGACCCTTTTATCACTGGATGTGACCTTGACACTGAGGTTAATGTATCTGAAGCCACAGACACTACACAAGTGCTGTTTAAGCCAATTATAATATATTGAATGTGGCAGAGGAGGAGTGCCTTGGCTCAGCACAATGGACTTTGAGAGTGTGTGTGTGTGTGTGTGTGTGTGTGTGTGTGTGTGTGTGTGTGTGTGTGTGTGTGTGTGTGTGTGTGTGTGTGTGTGCATGCGTGTTAGCTGCAGCTGTATTGTGAAAGGGTTGGAGGTCACTCTTCTGCCCTTTTCTCTCAGTTTACACTCAATTCCCTGTCTTCTGATTGTAATATTTATAGGTAAGAAGTGAAGTGTCAGGTGTAACACTTGACAGCAGACATTGAAAAGAAAGAAAGATAGAAAGAAAGAAAGAAAGAAAGAAAGAAAGAAAGAAAGAAAGAAAGAAAGAAAGAAAGAAGCTTCTATACAGCATGTAGATAAAAGTAAGTGATGGCAATGGGTCTGGGAATTTACTACACATTAATAACATCCATTAATTTATTATTGTGGTTTCTCTGGCTTTGAGACACCACATTTTGCAATCGTCAGTCCTTCCCACATTAAGATAATTAACATTTCATAATCACTTACATTTAAAAAAAAAAGAACTTCCAAGCATAGTTTCTGGATTTTGTCTCATCTCCGTGTCCTGCTGAGAGTACAGTGAGTGCATTTCTTTTCCTACTGCCCATCATCTCGCATCGGCCACTGACTCACTCAGGACTCACTTATGTCTCTACTGTCAGGATCTGTCTCTGCTGTCCAGTCTCTGACGGACTACATACACTCTGGTCATTGCCAGTAGATAAATTCAAACAGCAGCGTGGTTTACATTTGGTTTTATTTCTCAAGCATTCCATATAGAGAAGTTCAAGGTCATTTTGACGGCTCTGGGTTGGCCATGACCACTTATTTCTGGTTTGTTTTTTTAGCCTTGCTAGCAGTAACTCTGGCCTACAGGGATTAAGTGTCTTTCTTTGTATATTAAGAATCCGTTGACAGAATTGAGTGTGTAGTGCTTTTAGTATGCTTTTGTCTACTTTGTCATATTTGTTGTTCAATAGACTCCACACCTCCCACCTATATAAATAAATATTTCAGGGACTGATTAGCTAATTATCCATCATCTTGACAATCGGTTAACTGTTTAAGTAGTTTATCAAAAAAAATGCCAAATATTAAAAGTCAAAATATCAAAAGTGAGGATCTACTCATGTCTTCGGGTGTTGGACTGTTAGTCCAACACTAAAATGACACCTGATGACGTCACCTTGGGCTCTACAAAACTTCGATGGCCAATCTTCACTATTTTCTCACATCTTATACGATAACAAATTAATCAATCAGTCAAAAAATAATAGAACTATAAAACAATAATGAACATGCTTATTGGCTGCAGCCCAAAAATATGACATAATCCAACATTTGTGTTCAGATTTATTGCTCTAGTCTTCCTCTCAGTGTCCTCTGTCTGTCCCTCCTCCGTCTCACAGAAGGAAAAAATAACACAATAAAAAAAGAGACCAGCATGGCTGCATCAAAGGAGAATACATGAACATGTCTGCCACACACAAGCAAAGCACACACATACAAAGAGGACACAAAAACAACAATGACAGGCTCAGTGATCAGTGATCCACAGGGAGAAGAAATGGAATGGCTATAAATAATCGATCCACACACAAGCACACATACACACACACACACACGCAAACACACACACACACACACACACACACACACACACACACACACACACACACACACACAAATAATCACACTGCAGCTCAGCTGGATGAACATTTCAGCCAGCTGCACCAACAAAAGATCAGATCTATAAAATTGATCAGAGCAGCAAACATCTTGAACGCACACACACACATACACAGATCCAGACTCAGACCACACACATACACACTAAAGAGCATTTAGCAGCTATAAATAGCCCATAACACCACGATTAAATGTCTGTGTGAGACAGAGGCGTAGAGAGAAACACAGAGAAGCAGGTTGTGGATCCCTGATGCAGCAAATTAAGGCGTCTATCTCTTCTCATCTTTGCACACTAATAGGAAAGTGGTTTAAATACCCTGGGGACTAAACAGAGTCCCTCATAGAACCAACACACACACACAAACATGCACACACACCTGTACTGGCTCCTTTAATGCATACATTCTTTATACACAGATAAATGTGAGGTGCAAACCTGATGTCTTCACTCATTACCCCAAACCCAGTTCTGTCAGACACACAAACAACACAGAAAGTCAGAAAACTCATTATCCTCAAGCTCTGAGGGGATTCGCTTATTACAATAATTATCAAACCCAATAGTGCTAATTAGGACCAGACTCAGAAAAAAAAAAAAAATCAAACAAACACTCACAAGCACAGAGTAACTGCCATATCAAACCCTGATAGCAGCAAAAGTCATTGATGTGTGACTTGAGAGTGAAGTTATCTTCAACATGAGGGAGGCAGCAGACCTGCCTTTCTGACGTTTAGAGCATCCTTCGT
Source organism: Trachinotus anak (assembly GCF_046630095.1). Taxonomy (NCBI): domain Eukaryota; kingdom Metazoa; phylum Chordata; class Actinopteri; order Carangiformes; family Carangidae; genus Trachinotus; species Trachinotus anak. Next base: position 12,032,661 of record NW_027273864.1, on the reverse strand, counting down.
CAAGGTTTCATACTTCTTCCAAAACAATAAGCAAACAAGCAGATTTATATCAAGAACCTCAGTACCCTGAAATGTGTCTGTCATATCAAATAAAAAAAAACATCAAGTATTAAATTCTGGCATCGAATTCATCAATTAAAAAATTTCAGGAATACGTCGTAAATGTGCTACATTGTGCTTGTGCTACAATATTTTCACAAAGCACAAACTCACACACACACACACACACAAACACACACACAGAATTAGAGAGTCTTAGTCCGGTTTCCAGTTTTTTCCCCCTCAGCTGGCACCACTTTAGGTGGGTCCAGTTTCCTTGGGTACAGCACAAACAGCCCAGAAACTCCCACTGTGCAATGACTGCATGTGTGTGAGCATATGTTTGTATTTACAACGGTATGATGGTATTGTTCTCCTGGTGTACAAATGGCAAATTACAAATGCTAATACCCAATCATTATACAGTAATCTTCACCTGAAACTCAACTGTTGACCTGCTATCCAATCACAGCCCAGAAAATAGCCTGAACCAAATGCCAAGTCTGTTACCGACGAGGCCAGAGCTGCAATAAAATCAGGCCGCTGTGATCGCTGCCAATGACAGCAAGTGCCAGTAATGCCTCTGTGTGTGAGCATTAATGTGTTTTGTGTGTGTGTGTGTGTGTGTGTTCATGCTCAGTCAACCTTCAAAGACAAGGCCGGTGATAGCCAAAGAGCTCATTTCCCTAATGTAAACACTTGAGTAAGGACGCAGCCCACACATACACACACACATAAAGGGACAGAGTTAATCGTATTCTCTTGAGCTGAGAGTGTTTCAGAGCTCTGTTGTCTCTCCTCTGGCACTGAGCCAGCGGAGGAAGCCAGCCGCTGCCTCCATGTTTCCTTCGACTCTGTCCATTCATCAGCGGACAACATCAACTCTCGCTGAATTCTCTATTTGAACAAGACCTTCTTTCCATCCTGACTCCTCCGCTGTTTAGTTTCATCACCACTGTACAGGGAAAAAGCCTTTGGGCCCCGCTTTTGTTTCTGTCTTCTTGTCCTCATCCTCACACCTCTGCCTGTTTTGCAGCACTCCCTCAGTTTGCTGCCAGTGAAAACACGCTATCAGGACAAAAGCTTGAATGACAGAGGCAGCGGAGGGGGCTTGTTCCATTTCCTTTTTCTCCTGATAACAGCCCGAGACTAATCGCCACTGTGGACTTTTCCTCGCTGCCGCACTTCCTCTCCCTCTGGCTCTCTTTCTGTCCATCGATCAAATATCGCCTTCATAATGGAAAAACACATATCCATCATTTGGTGTGAGACGCCAACACATTGTGTCCTCCCATCACACAGCAGATCAAGTTAAGTGTTGACATATGACTGAACAGTCAGTCTGCCACCCAGCAAAGGTTGCACTGACAGGTAGAAAATAAAAGCTCCGCAGGTGAGTAACACTGCTGTACAGACAGTGATCAGTGGTGGGGGATAGAAGATACAGTCGGAGGCCCTGGGTAAGCAGTAAAGCATGTAGAGAGAGGCAGAAGATTAGGATTGATTTTGCGTTTTTAGGAACAGGTTTTACAAAGTAGGGAGAGTGCTGATCTCAGATCACTGCGTAAGTCCTCCAGAATCCTCTCATTCATATGGACAGTAAGCACCAAACTATCAGACTCATCCTTTTATTTTCCCTCCTCCTGTCCCACATCTTACCTCTCAGCTCAAAGATTGACACACACACACACACACGCACACACACACACACACACGTTGTCCACAAGGTCACATACATATGGATGTGTGAAGCAGTCTGTGTTGACGTGTGTCTGCACACAAAGGAATGATTTCCCAAAGCCAAGTGAAGCAAAGATGACAGCATCAACATGTTTTTTAAGCATTCAAGCACTATTCATTTTTTTTTTACATTTGCAAATTGATTAAAGCAACTTGTAATCTGAAAGTGGTCACTTATAATGACATACCCAGAGATAACTGCCACCTCTGCAGGTTCCCTTGGGTCTATGAAATGTTTTAGCACCTTCCACCTTATTGTACTGTACCTTTGTTGTTTTGGTTCAGTCTCTCGGCTCTCATCAGCGCTGTTTCGGTGCACAAGTTGTGATGTACCCACTGTACACTTCCTGTCAAGCACCAAATAGTGGATAGAAAAAGTTTGCGACTGCCTTGTTAACACGGTGGAGCATTTAGCAGTGAAAGGGCCAAGTATGCCCCTCAGGAGTTAGTGGAGACCAAAAATAGGGCTAAAATACGTTCACAAAGTGAACAGAAACATGACTTTGAGGGAAATGAAGCTATTATTTTTCCACGTCTGCTGGATGAAGTGTCCAAAAAAATCAATGAATGCAAGACTGTGCATACACAGTATCTATCTATAAGTTCTTGCAAAATTTTTGCATGAACAAACAACAGATCTCTGTACCACGGCTTCCAGAGATAACACTGTTTTGGTACGAATGTGTGAGCGTGAAGAACAAAAGTTTTTTTGCCTTGATTCACATGAAACCAAACCCCACCCCATCCTGACGCCCTGCTGTCCCCTCCATTCTCCACATGGGCTGACAAAATAGGAGGTGGTGAAACTCACTCTAATATCCTCCTGTTGTCATCCCGCTCATTAATAACCACTCAACAATGAGACGAGTGTAAAACCTGTCATCACACCCTCTCCTGCTCTCACACACCTCATCTCCTTTGTTTAATGTGTGTCGGTTTAGACAGGGTGTTGATGCAGTGGCCATTGTCACCAAAATACTGAACCTGCAGCATTCAACAACAATATTGTGTAACATCTCATCACTGGTGCAGAACAAGGGTGGCAGGAGCGATGGTGGGCAGGAAATAAACTATGTGCTTTGTATTTTTATCATTAAGTTAATAGATGCCAGCCTCGTGCATTTATGTTGTTGACTGGGGACACTGGTTGTTAGGAGGGAAAACGATTCTATATTTCCACAAAAACTGTTGTGCAAGTAAAACAAGGCCATTAAAGCCATATCTAATTATTATTCTAAGGAACATGAGCTTAAAGGTGTTTCCCTCTAATTCTAAGCCTGTCAGTGCATGTCAGTGGCATTCACTGTGGTGGTTCTCCAGACTGCTTCGGTAAACCTTGTCACAGCTATCTCTACGGTTGGCCAGCTAAGGTGAGAGACAGATATGAGCTACCAGCTGCATCTTTTCACCTGGGAGGGCGGAGGTAAAACTATCAACAGCTGAGAAATGACTAAATTATAGTCATATCACGCAGAACCAATTCATGTTCCTCTTATTCTACTTCTGTTTTACCAAACTCACAGAGTAAAAGGATGTGAGTATTACGTTTACAACCTGATAAATAGGAAATACAGGCCACACCTGACAGAAACTTAGTACAATCATAGTCTTGTAGCATTATTTACTGAGCAGAACGGTGTTTCCCTTCCTGAAAGAGATTAACTTCCTGCAATCGGCCGACAGCGGTTACATAAACAGGAGCACAGTGACTCCATCTGGTTCTGTTCGGTTTGCTTGTACCATACCTCCGATTAGTGCTTTGTCATTGTCTGAGTTCAGATTAGGATTAACCCAACTGACACAGCCGTGTGTGTTTGTGCATGTGTGTGCACACAGCAGACATGGTTACAGCCAGCATTTCCAGGGATAAGAATATTTGCCTCACTTTTTCCTCACAGACAGGGAGGAATTGACACTAGTCTGAGAAGCGGTCTGCACTGTCAAGTTGCACTGACCTTGAAAGCATTTTAGTCACACGTTGGGGAAAAAAAATCATAAACAATCAATGTCATTTCCAAGATTAAATGTCTAGTGTGTGGGTGAGATAACACACACACACACACTCTATCGTGACAAACTCAGCTGCACTCTTATCACTGTCAGTAGGGGCACATCCAGGTCATGTTCCTATAGCAACAGGATGAGATAACTCGCTATGCAGATACTCACAAAGAAGTTTGCAACCATGAGGAAAATACTACATTGAAATTAAAGAAATGCAAGCCATTTTACTTTGTCTTTTCTTATTATAAAACTACAGTTACACTTCTTATTGGACATGACTCCCATTTACGATCAATGGTCAGCACCCTGAACCCCTTTAAGACCCCTCCTTTATAATTTGCATTATAGGACGTATTGTTATGTTAATGTGAGGCAAGCCAGTAACTGAGGTGATTTTGCTGTCAGTATCAAACTTAAAGGTCTCCTCCTAGTTCATCAACAGTTATTTTTTATCCCCTCAAATTCATCCTCATACCTTTGAGAGAGGTGTAAGTGTTAGGAGGTCTCTGGAAGTGTCCTGGCAACACGTGATAGCAGCCTTTGTCACACTGAGCACCTGATACAACAAAACTTCTGAAAAGCTGTCGAGGTGGAGCTCATTAACACTCTTTGAGACATTTATCTCTCAGTTGCTCTCTCATTGTGTCTGCCTTTTTCTTGTTCGCAACTTAAAGGAGTCAAACAAACAGAAAGACTGAGGGAGCAAGGGACAGGAGAAAATAAGAACAAGAACAAAGAGTGGGGATAAAATGGCAATTCATGAAGATTGCCGTATGTTTGACACGAAAAGCCCTGAGAACTCAGGAAAATTGGCTTGGCCTATTTTGGGTTAGGAGCTCTGGGCATATCAGTGACAGCGGGATGAAATGAGAGAGGCCCCAAGGTGCATCAGTGTGGATGGAGGGGTGGCGGACCACTGGCTACTGAAGTCAAAACTGCCAGACCCCATTTAACAAAATGAGTCGCAAAACTGAATGAACAAGAATGGAAGGATGGAAGCACATTTTTTTCAGTCATGGGACTGTCCAGAAAATGATTGAGCCAGTTGCACTCATATAAGACCAATATTCACCCCGGGCTGATTTTCGACCCGAGCCGTCCAATAGTTATTGAGACATTTCACTCAAATCCTCAAATGTCAACCCCCTGGTGGCACTAGAGGAAAATATCAGGGTCTCATCAAAGTCAATAGGCTTCATCCTCTTGGGGCCATGAATTTTGGTACAAAATGTATTGGTAATCCATCCAATACTTATTGAGATATTTAAATTGAAGTTAAAGAGCAGGAATTATCTCAATCTATTTGTTAAATGGTCCAGTAAGCTGATTGGTGAGTCACAACTTAACCTAGCATCCCTAACACCGGACAGTTACAGCAGATAGCTGGCTCAGTGTTAAATGATGACTCACACCCTTTGAACAGTGAATTTCAGCTTCTTCTTTCTGGAGGTTCCTCGGTCCAAAGTGCAGAACATGTATATGATATAATGAGGGCTTTGTGCCAGCGGCCATCACTCACATGAATAAGTTGCAGTCACACAGCATAGAAGCAATGTATAATTTATTTATTTGTTTATTTTATAAATATATTTATTTGTTCAATTGACTGACTGACATTTTACTGCAAACCAAATTTACCTACGGGTACAAATAAAGTAACCTACCTACCTCAATAACATGATATATTTCTCCAACATTTTAAAGTATGCCACCTTGTAAATGTAATCACAAACATAATGAATAATTCTAGTGAGTAGTGCTTTTCATCCTAATTAGTCAGTGTACGGTAGTTTTGATGACTGAGAAATTAAGATATCTGAATTTGCAACTATCTCCGTCTTCATCCTCATTCATTAAAGCCTTCTCGTCAAAGACTTACTGTCCTTAATGAAATACAAGCAGAGTACAGCTGAAAGACAGCATTTTTGATTATTGAGCTACAGTAGGCATTTATGTCCTGCCGCACATTTAATCAGTGCTCCCATTGATTTCCCGGATCAGCTGTCTGCACTGATCCCGCACGTAAAACCGTCAACTGTCTCTCTCCCTCCGCTCGATTGATCGTCTCATCTCTCCGTCTCTCCATCCGTCTGCTCCATCCATCACAATCCATCTAAGTCACCTCTCCCATAATGTCTGTGCTCCTACAGTAATCAGTTAAGTATCTGTGCATGAGTGTTATAACAATAGACACTCTCCCATAATGGGTTATGGAAGCAGGCCATTCACTACAAAATCTGTCTCTCGCTTCAGTCTCCAATCCTCCACATGGGCCCGACATCACAGCGGGCGAACAGGCTGGTAGCCAAACACACACACACACATTCAGAAGGTCATATGCAGGTCCAACACTCTCTAAGGGGATGGCAGGGATTAGCAATGGGAACCTGACTGTGCCTTGTCCCTGGCAGCGTAGGGTCATGTTAGCTATGAATGAAATAACCTGGCATCAAATAAAAGTGAATGAGGGGTAAGGGATGCCATTTAGCTAGTCTTGACCTGGGCCTCTGATTTAGGGCAAAAGAGTAAAAGAGAGACAAAAGCAGCAGGGTTGTAAGGGTAAGTGGCTCAGGTGGGAGTACCAGAGGAGAAAGCCCTAACATGGACCACTTGGAGAAGCTGAAGAAGTGATGCATGAAGTAAAAGGAGGGGTGGGCCAAATACGTGTAGAATAAGTAGATGGAAAGGCAAAGAGGACATTAAACATTTTAAGCCAACATTCAGAGGCATTTGTAGAGGAAGTGGGGCAGTGGTCACAAGAGGCTGGCGCTGGGCGTGGACAGCTGGCTCACCCAGGTGGCGGCAGGCAGACTCGGAGCGCAAACCTTCTGCCACTCCCATTCGCCGTCTGCCTTGTCACACTGACAAACACATGCCAATTCTCACAGAGCATCATGCCTGGTGAGATTCAATGCCCCCACAAGGCCACTGTTAAGACCACATAAAAATATATCCTGTGGTATTCATGTACATTTTTTTGTTAGCAAGCTCAAGCTGAAGCAAGTAGCTGATTAATCAATTAGTTGATCGAGAGAAAAATAATCGCAACCTACTCTGCTACAACCTACATTGTGCTGGAGCCAATCCCAGCTGACATTGTGTGAGGGTGGGGTACACCCTGGACAGGACCAGTCACAGGGCTGACATATAGTGACAAACAACAACTCACACTTACACCTATGGACAATTTAAGAATCTCCATTTAAACTAACCTAGCCATGCCTCTGGACTGTGGGAGGACGCCAGAGTACCCACACAGACAGGGGGAGAACATGCAAACTCCACACAGAAAAGCCACAGGTTCAAACCCAGAACCTTCTTGCTGTGAGGCGACAGTGCTAACCACTGCACAACCATGCCATTTTATAATTGATAAAATTAACTGAAGAAAATTTTGAGATTAATGGTAATGAAAGTTGATGTTAGATGCAACCCTACTCTGATGTTTAACCTACAGTACATCCCATGTCATAAAAGCATTAATGTCAATTAATGTCAAAGCACAAAGAGTACCTGAAAACATACATTTAAAAAATATCAATAGGTGATATTCTTTGATTTATGGATTGGACTGATGGCCATTTTTTACCCATTCTTTGACTGTTGCACTGACAGTTTGATCACCACCACACCCAGACATGCAATTCATGCGAGCCACGGTTCATAGCCTTGATCAACCGTATCCATCGAACCAACCTCACTGACTGGCGACCCTGTAGCCTGAGGCACTGCTACCGATTGGTAACTGGCGACCAGGGAGAGAAGGGCTCACATGCTCTGTGCTCATTGGTTTGACTGGTTATGTTAGCATGTAGTGTCGCACCCTGGAGCACGAATGAGCGAATTGGTTCATCGATGTTAACATGAGCGTTTTCTTAACCGAGCCAGACTTCAAGGACAGAGTTGTCCTACATTGTCTGGAAAGAGCTGGGTCGACTGTGCAATAAAAGTCAATCCACTGAGCTGTAATCTCTCACCTTGTCCATGAGGAATTTATTTTCAAAAGACACACACTGTCATCCTAGGTTTAAGGCCTGTCTAAATACACCACTGTCGCCTCATTGCTTTCTGTTTGTCCATTGTCCTTGTGTTTGATGGACTGAATAGATCCCCGTGTCTCATGACAACAAACCACCACTTCAAAGACAAAATGAGGGGTGACGGCAAGAGTTTGGAACGGGATCTCTTGGAGACTTAAAGGTCTCAAATATCCCATTTTTATGCTGATAATAGGAGGTAACATGGGACAGAGCAGCGTGGAAAGCTGAGCAGGCTACACATGAAAAATCAGCTGTGAAAGGCGCCATCATAGACTGCATTTATTTGCCCTGGCCTCAGGCTTTTCATACAGACAAAACACTCCACATGCTTAAGGGTCTTTGATGTACGAGGTCAGTAATTCACATGAATATGTATATAATGCTATTATTCCTACTGTTAACAGTAATAACACAAAAAACAAAAGGGGGATTTTACAATTAATGTATAATCATGTATTTAGTATTAATCGAAAAGTAATCAGTAATCTGTGCCACTCAGTTAGAAACAAACTTCTCACCACTATCAAAGACAACTAACCATCATTCAATTGCAGATGAGCATCTCATTGTTACAGGGGCACATCAATCCGCATCATCGAAGCTGATTCTGGGTCATCCCCACCCCACCTCCTAATCATCCACCCCCGTCCTCTCTTCCCCTCCCAAGCCCCCCTCGTCTGCTCTGTCTGCTGCTCCATGGGGGGAGGTGGAGGCACGTGAAAGAATCAAATTAGCTTCCTTTCCTACATTTTCATGACAGACGGCCTTGTCAAGGTCACAGAGGTGCTGGCCGATTTCTGCTTGATTCCAATTAAGTTCAGCGGTCTGAAAGAGGAAGCACTGCCCATTAAGATAACATTTGCTGTTTTGATGGAGACTGGATGCTTTTAGCCAAAGTGCTTCTTGGCACTATGACTGTGTATAATTTTTGGATGTGCTGCCGTGTGAATACCTATAATCGTGATAGTGTTAGGGACATACCCAACTGACTGCACAGAAACTATGCCACAAACTGATTTGTGACCTTCATGTGTCGCTAAATTACAGTGGCACACCACTGGGAGACCCAGAAGGGAGTTCATAAAAGGACCAAGGTCAAAGAAACAGCCCTTCCTAACAAAGAGCCAGAAATGTGGTTGTGTTCGTGTTTTGCTTTTAATTTTCCAGACTTTAGCACCCTCACAAAAAAGTCACATGATTTATGATCTATCTGCCTGTAACATAATGCATTTACATGTGAAATACTCTTTTGCATGTGATAAACCACATATCCTCATATGTAAATTTATCACATATGAAACTGATGTTTTCACATGTGATGTTTCACAGTGTTTCTCATTTTGTTGCCACTGATGGTTTGGATCAAGAGGCTTTGAAAACTTTATTGCATTTAGCGCAGCACAAACAACCACAAACAATACTAGGAATCATACTGTATGCTGAGGTGGTATTATTTTAAGAATTTAAAGGCCATAGGTCAAACACATACACAGAGCTGCCAGAATAGATGGCCGTATTCACCTTTCGCTTTCAAACACAATGTACAATATACGCTGCTGAGCTGCAGACTGCTGCCATGACTCTGCTTGTCTGTCTGCCTCCCTGGGGGCAGGTTAGCATTACCACCAGCCAAGCCTCCCACTCTGTCAGACAGCATTTTAGCATGAGTGCTAAAGTAGCCAGCCACCATGTCTCTCTGTAGGTATGTGAACTTAGCCAGGGGCTGAAGACCTATCTTTTCTACCGGGTGCATGTACACACATGTATTCTCCTTAAATTCCTATAAACATTGAGGAAGACAAAACAATGAGCAGTAGCAAATGTGGCTTGTCCCTTTTCCTACCAGCTTACAGCTTAGTTTATGCTGCTGCAATAGTTTTAGAGACACTGCTCCAGCCGGAGTCATTTTCTCTGGATACAAATTTTAATGCTGAAGCACAGCCCTGGCTGCACAACCAACTTGTGTTTCCAGATGCTTGTTCCTTGCACATAGTGCCTCTGTGCCTATGAAAAACATCAATCTGAGCAATATATCAACTGAGCTAATCACTGAAATCAGATGATGAAATGTTGATTTAGTATAAAAATCTGCTGACACGTGGCTAATGTGAATGAGCACTAAGTGCCCGTACTCTCTCAATAGCTGTGTGCCGTCATTTGCCAAATGCTGCAGCTAATTAGCTTCTCTGCAACAGTGTACTCAATGTCCCAAACTTTTTTTATTTGTCTTGTTTCAATCTGTTTGAATATCTAAAACAAGACCAATAGGCTATAGCCATGCTAGCAGCTCTGCAGGGCTGTAAGCTATTAATGCACAGCTACATGCTAATGTCAGCATGCTAACATGCTCACAATGATTGTCAGCATGCTAATACACGCTTATTAGCACTAAACACAAAGAACAGCTGAGGCTCATGAGAATGTCATTAGTTTTGCAGGTGTTTGGTCTTAAAACAGCAGTGTGAAGAACTGGCCAACTGTCATATTACCAGAAAGGCCGGGTGTCCACCATGAGGAATAGTGTTCTCTACACAGGTTTCCTTTGGTGTGCTGTTTCCTTCAATTACTGTTAGACTGACAACAATTTCATACCCAGCCTGCCCAGCGGACACTGGGCGAGGGCGGGGTACACCCTGGACAGGTCGCCAGTCTATAACAGGGCTGACACATAGAGACAAACAACCACACACACTCACACACTCACACACCTACGGGCAATTTAGAGTCACCAATCAACGTGCATGTCTGTGGACTGTGGGAGGAAGCTGGAGTACCCGGAGGGAACCCATGCAGACACGGGGAGAAGATGCAAACTCCACACAGAAAGGCCCTTAGGCCCGGGGTTCGAAACTTCTTGCTGTGAGGTAACAGCGCTAACCACTGCACCCAAATCCAAGCCTGAAGCTGGGTTTTGACTGTTTGGGGTTAGCATGCATCAAAAGTATAATTTCTTCACATTCTGTTGATAATCTTTGTAAATTTTTGAATGTTTTAAACTAAAATGTTTACCCGTTGCCTCTTTAAACCAAAGTACTGGAGAAATCACAATTATACTGAACAAATAATTTTACATTCGATAAATTTGAGTTAATCCGTCAGTTATTTTGCGCTGAATTCAGCAGTTTAAAAGCTTCGCCCCGCAGTCATCTCTATTCACACACAACAACACTAAACAAACTCAGAGACACAAACTCCAGCAGTAATTAAGCTACTTAACTCTGAAGGTGATTATGGGCCAGCTGGTCTCTCTCTTACACGCACACACACACACACACACACGCACACACACTCTTCAGACACTGACTGTAGCTCAACTGAAGCATGGAAGCAAAGACACAGCACATACTGTGTGCGGCACAGATTCATAGTACCACACATCTTTTGTTAAGTCTACATTTTCCAGACTTCCTCACTGAGCCAAATCCAATTCAGCTGTTCATGCATGGTACACATGGCTAAATAAAATTCCCTCAAATGAATTCAGAAGGAAAACCATAAATAAATCCATTTCAGATGGACAAAGAAAGGAAAAGCACAGTAAAGCTTCTCCACAGAAATGCTGACCTGCTTACAGTGTGCACTGCTTTAGGAGACATTTCAGAGGCTGTGGGAAGATGTGTGTCTGTGTGTTTAAGTGAATGTTTAGAAAAAATATGATTTGATGAAATTAGCGTAGAAGGAAACACGGTTCTTGAACTTCACACTGCTCTAGCTGATACTTACTGGCAAGTCAGGTTATATTTCTAGTTTACTGATTTAAAAAAGCAGAAGAGAGTATAATTTTAGAACTTTTAAAAGAACATTCATCATTACATAGAGAAGTAAATAAACTCTTTACAGTCTAGACACAACACCTGAGGGTCTCCATCTCTCGGCCTCTTCCTCCCTCCACGGGAGTATGGCTAGCACGTGCAGCTGTGCCCAAATTATTCATACACAGACATGCACTCGTACCCACACACTGATGCACCCATGCAGACACACACTCATTGCATGTTTGGCTAAGAGCTCATATTTGATTTGCACGCTACAGTAGCCCTTTTGACAACAGACGAGACCCTTGCCCCCCCCCCCCCCTCCTCCTTTCCACTGTCCTTTACCCACTACCATCATCTGTCTCTTTTCCTCTTTGATTTTCCTTTGTACTTGTTATGTTGAATTGCAGGAAGCATCGCCCATTTCAAAAGCGGGAGAGCAGTTTATAAAACAAAGCAGACATCAGCTTCTGACTCTGCAAACCTCTCCCTCCTCTGTCTTCAGCCCCTTCCTCGCTACCATACTCTCTTCTCTCAATATAGCCTGGTCTTGACTTCATCCCCACTTACCCTCCAATTCTTTGCTCTTGCTGTGTGTGTGTGTGTGTGTGTGTATGTGTGCAAGCTCAGCACAGAGCACAAAGACCTGCAGTGACATCAGACTCATTCACACTGTGTCCTCTGTCCGCGCTCACCCAAGAGGTGCTCTGTTTAAAAGGGCCTCTGCGACGCCTCATCCCCCCTCACACACAGACAAACATACACACACACACGCACACACGCACAGAGATCCCTTGTGATTTCTAAGTGACCACAACAGTGTCAACACACACAGTGTGGTTCATCAAAATATGCAGAGCCTGAGGGTTTGGGGAGAAATGCATTTAATGCTAAAGAATGAGGAAATTAATTATTTTCTCATTCATTTCTTCATTCAGTTGGGGACAAAGGTTTTCCTGTGTCTACGCAGCAGATATGATAATAGTTCGGGCTGTTTAGAAGGCCTGCTCCAGCTGACATATGATGATACACTGATAACAGAGAAATGCAAATGTTCAGACTGAAGCGCCTTTCATTCCTCTC
>NW_027273864.1:10085000-10112500 GCF_046630095.1 Trachinotus anak | reverse complement strand
GCACTCAGCTTATTCAAGTGTCATTGGCCCTGTTCAGACCTGGTATTAACATGCATCTTCAGTGATCTGATCACAAGTGGTCAGCTCTAAGTACATCAGTTCACACCTGGCTTTAAAATGGTCTGGAGTGACCACTTCTGATCAGATCTCACCTCTCGGGTTTATATGCAAATAAACACCTATGGGTTTTTGCCTTTAGCCAATCCAACAAACGGGTCCGTTATCAATAAGTGTGAGTGAGTGCAAAAGAGAGAGAGCGGTATGGAGGGGTTGAGCAAATCAATGCGCTGCACCCAGCTCTACAGTGAAATAAGTAATTTAGCCATTTGCAGTGGTGAAATATTGTTGGTTCATTATTAACAGCGTTGGGACTAATTAGACTGTGGCAGAGGACGTCAGTAGAGGAGGTGGTCCTTCACTGTGTCCAGGACACATTTGCATTCACACTGCTAAAAGAATGTGGACACATGTGGCCCAGATCACCTCTGAATGTGTCGGAGTGATCGGATCTCAAATGCGTCCTCAATGTGTCTTGGGTGTGTTCACACCTGTACTTAGAGCTGTCCATTTGTGATCAGATCACCCGGGATGGATGTTAATACCAGGTCTAAACAGGGCCATTGAGGACAATTCCCAGGGTCTTGACTCTTGTGGATTTGATCAGTCATTCACAGGGATTGGAGTCATGTTAGCAGTTAGCAAAACTAGAATGTATTAGGGGAGCTGGATTTGATTATTTCAGACCCTAAATCAAACTATTTAGCACAGTTTAGATTCTCAGTTATCATTGCTGTTTGTTTTTACTTCAACAATCCAGTTGCTTTGATCAACTAATACGTTTAATGTAAACCTAAATCCTGCAGGTACAGAGAACGTGGCCTTCTAAAGGCAGTACAGCCCAGGGCTCCTATCTCTTACAGTATTTTAAGATAATGGATCAATGGTGGACAGGACAAAAGGGTGGAAAGAAGAAGAGCAGGGCAAAAGAAACTAGTCAAGAAGGACACTTAGAAGGGTAAGTCTGCTAAGGAGCATTGTAACTCACCTCTGGCAATCCTACACTGTAAGTACACCTCTAAAACTCATCCCAAACTTTGGCAAGACGCGGCACCTGCACCAGCATCCTTTATGAATGTCACACCCCGTGAGAGGAAAATGATTACATTGCAAAGAAGACAGGGGGGCGGAACAGGAGGGGGTGGGAGAAAGAGAGAGAAGAAAAATCACTTTGATGGATTATGCCCCTCGTGGGACAACCTTGTAACGTTTTTGGACAGGATTCCAACTCACCCAGATTCTCTGTTGCAGCGATGATCCTCTTTTTTTCTTAGATCTCGTTTTGTCACCCCAGACGTTAACAGGCTGTGACAACTGCGTCAGCGCTGCTACCTAATCATACCGCTTGCAGGAACTAATTACTACCAGTGATCAAGAGAGGAGACGTAGCTTTTACCACACATGCTATCTTTGGGTGGGGGAGCTTTTTAATTGCTTATGCCAAATAAATGATGGCCAAAGATGCATGGACCCAGGCTTCTTAATGGAGTCTTAGTGCTTGGTGGCAAAGAGCGAAGACTTTGGGGCCATCAGCACTCCCCGCACACAGATGGTGCCGCCTGTGCATGGACGCCGCCTGTTGTTGATTGGTGTGTTAAGGGCACCTGTGAAATTAAACAGACAAATGAATTCCCCACTGGCTGCAAAACAGAATATCAGTATCTTATGAAAGATGGTTAAACTGAGGCATGCATGAGCAGCTTTTAATGCTAAAGGGCAGAGCATTTTGAGCTAGTTAGTCAGAGGTGTGGGCCTGTAGAGTTACTCAAGGAAGCAAAGATAAGGTTGTAGTAGCGGTATGTTCTCAGCTGGATGTTGGAGATGAGATGAGGTGCTTGTGCAGTTTTGTTAGCCCTTAAGCACATCTAGACCTAATTAACAATCATGTTCCACAGCAAGGTTGTCTTTGGCGAGGATCCAGTCCAACCAATAATTCATTTACGTTACAGTAACACATCTTCCTGGGCAGCAAAGGACTTAAAAGTTTGACACAGCTCTTGCAGGAGCACTTAGTGGTAAGCTACCTAGTGTATATTTTCTCCTTTAATGGCTGCTGTGAATAGCTCTCTCTGCACACTAATAATTAAAAAAGTGTTCGTCTTCACCTCAGTACATTTTTAAATTCTAATCTCTAAGATTCCTGCTTCTCTTTTTATTGATTTTGGAGACATCTTTGGTAGTGAGAAGGCAAAGCTTTTGCATTCCTCCATTGCATTTCTCAGTGATCACTTTGAAACTCTGTCACCAGTACTCTGACTGCTCCCTTAATCCCAAACAAGCTGACATGAAATTAACTACTAACACTAGTTAGTCAAACACAAAGAGAGAATTCAAGAGTGACCATGTCTGGGGAGACGTGTGGCCTAATATCTATGTTGCATCAATACGTCAAACATGATGACATGATACCCATTTCATGGTGTTATTACTGCAGATGTGCTACATCTGCCGCAGATACTAAACCAATTATAACATCAAATCAACAAAAGGCATCTACTGCTTAGCAAGTTTGCCACTGGAGCTACTGTACATTAGTACTTAGCAATACATCTAAATAACTGCATCTCAGTCCAGGCACTGGTCCAAAATAATAATATAAGTCAATGTGGACTGCAGCTAATAAATGACAGTTCAGTCAGTTCAGGAGGAAAATATCTGCATCACTCAGTCATAGTGTTTTCGTTTTTTTATTTTTTTTTTTGGTTGTTTTGTTTTTTTTATCTTGTAAAAGCAATGCTGATGTTGACTGTTCCTTAAACTCAAAGGCAGCTGCTTTTCCTTTTAAGCTTACCTCCCTCTGAGCGAATAATGGGTTTTTTTACACTGTAAGTATGGGCTTCTACAGATGGCACTCTGTTCTTCATCCACTCAGTCTTGGATACTGCCGGCCTCTGCTCACGCTATCCACACAGTTGTACTTTTATTTGTGCCATCATAGAGGATTTTTACCAGGAAACAGCTAACCACCCAGGACCGGTGATTGCAAAATCCTGTAAACAGAACTTTGATATACAAATCCTTTTGCTGTGAGCTGTGTGCAGGCTGTGGTTCAGGTGAATCAATAGTACATTTAGCAGAGAGTTATAGCTGGGTATGTGCTTATACTGGACAGTGTGAGCACAGTATGATCCTGGTGTGTTTAAACAATGGATGCTGAGTCAACAGTAATGACACAGCATTTCTTTTCTCTCTGGCTCTCCCCCTCACTGTCTACCCCCCTCCCTCTTTGGGATTCCTCTGTTATTTTTCTTCTCTTGATCTCATTACATCATGACTTAAGGGCTGCATTCATTAAAGTTTAAAAGTACAATGCACTCCAAAGTCACTTGCAGGGAATAACGCAGAGCATGTTAGTCTGTCTAAGGCTGCCCGCTCTCTCCACCTCCGTGTCCTCACTCCTCTCTGTCTTTTTGGTGGGGGTTTTCTGTGCCATGCTGAGGACCTGAAAATGCTAGTCACTTTCATTTGTTCTCCCTCTGCTTCACCAATGAGGCGGACCACTGAGAAAATCTGCCGTCGCTCATAGCAGCGTGCAAGCTGCAGCGCTTTCAACAGAGCCAGATGTTGAGGCTGGCAGTTGACTCTTGATGACAGTGCTGCTGCTCTGTAATTAAACTTTGAAAAAGTTTTCATTTCCCTCTGAGGAAGCTGTACTGACAATGTCTTTTTATATGCGGAGTAAATGTTTTGGCTCTTTGATTGTTGTCTTCCTTTTTTTATACTCTGGGCCTTAGCAGAGAATCATTTTACCCCTCAGACGACAAAACTTGACTCATCAGCTGTGGTTAGTTTTTTGAAGATAAAGTTACATAACATGGCCATGGGACAACAACATGGTGAATAAATCTCTTTAAATGGAGGCCAACAGAGTGTCTGCGGCTACAACCTGTGATCTTGCTGAGTCAGACTGTTTCACACATCTTTTCTTCAGTTTCTCTGCATTAAATCCAGACATTTATATCTATATGTTATAATTCTTATGTGACTGAAACACAAAAATATCCATTACCTGACTCTGCTTCACTTTGACTCCATAACTTTCAAAGGGATGGGTATGTTTTTGTTAATATTAGCAACTGCCAGGCAACTGATACTGAACTAATTTAATCTAGAACTATTTGGCCTCCTGTGTGTGTGTGTGTGTGTGTGTGTGTGTGTGTGTGTGTGTGTGTGTGTGTGTGTTTGTGTGTGTTTTATTTCTTTTCCAATGTTTTCAGTCCTTCTCCAAAATACAGGAACAGTTCTATCCAATTATGTGGCATCAACTGTCAGCATCTGGAGAACAGATAGACACGTGTATCGAGTTATTAATCATTGGATGTCATCTTTGGGCAACACAAAATGCATGTGGTGATGAATTATTGATTTGATCCTGGAGATAACAGTTGTGCTCTAATTGCATGTCATCATTACCAGGTTGAAACCAGTCTCCATGTCCCCTTAATGTGATTACACATCCATAATTGAGCCATTATTAGCCTTGTTTATTATTCACAACAGCAAAGCCCACTAATTGGCAAGGGTCTGCAGCATGTTGTCGCTCATTCTCTTTATGAAGGAAATGTTTTGAATATATATTTTTTTTTTTTTTACCTTTTTATCATGAATACATGGCTGTGATCTACCTGCTTGCTGGGAGATGGGTGACTGCTTAAATACACGACACGGCAAGTTTTTGTGCAATTTTTTTGCCTTAGTTGCGTAGGTGATGTGTAGACAGACTGATGATCTGTTGGTCCATGTGACACTTACGGCCATGACAAAGATATTTTGAAAAGTAATTGTAGTAATTCTCTAAGTTCTATAAGAACAGTGAGTTCTCTACGACTTCACCACAAACATTGGGCTGAAATCTCCACTAGTACACAAAAAATATCTAAATCTTACCATCAGATTGCTGTAACATTCGTTGAATAACTTCATGTCAACTTTACACACAAGATATTTCTATATAATAATTTAATGATATGCAGTTTGCTGTGCACATACATGCTCATAGGGGATAAATCTCATATCCCCATATCCTTTATTCTAGCACCAGCTTCATGATAAAAACACTTTCTGGTCCCTCTGAGTCCCACAGTGGCAGCATATGATAAAACTTCAAAACACCTGCATCTATTGTTTTCCATGTAAGCCCACACACGGGTGGCATCATTGTTGGTTGCTGTGTGTAAATGAGTGGGGATAAACACCAACTCTCCAAAAGAGATTAGTACACCCTGACTGCTCCTTCTGTCTGGAAGATGTGTCAAAACTAGACAGCATCAATAGTTTCAGCAGGTGCTTCAAAACAACATATGTTTAGGTTCAAGTGACAAACGACAGGAACAACAGAGACACACAGATAATGGTATTGTAGAGTGACCTCAGGTAAGTCCACCTCAGGAGTAAGTAGTGGGTGAATGGATGGATCAGCTCCCCAGTCTTAAAGTATTTATTTCACCCCAATCATGATGTTTCCCTGGCATTAACAAAGCCTTTTTTTTAACTAAAGCCACAATCTTCCCCTAAACCTAACCACATCATTTTTCTACCGTAGCATTGTCACATCATTAAACAGATTTATTTCTCAACAGTGATTTGAAAGGGTTTTGGAAGGCACAGACAGATGCCTGTTGTCCTGCCAATTGGGGCATGGACAAATACTATATTTTGTCATTTAATCTTCGAGGACTCGTTGAACCCGCTGGACGTGTCTAGTGTGTGTTCCTGACTCACAATTGATGCAGTATCACGTCACGCCAGTGTGATACACTTTGGAGTTGTAAAGTCATCAGCCTCAATGGCGATGGCAAGGCTTTAGATTGTACTTGTGTTTTCACCTCACTTTCTGTTGTGAAATGAGGATGCAGATATATTATTTCTAGGCGCCATTTTCACTACTTTGGTTTCTCTGGAGCAGGCACTCCACAGTCTCATGGGAGCCGCTTTGCTATTATTTTCATATATTATAGTAATCCCATTCCCCTCGCTCTTCCCCAGTCTTTAATTCCTTTTTGTCTCCATCAGACTTCACTTGTCTTTTCTTCTAAGGATGTCCTCATCTTCAGCTCTCTTACCTCGCTCCCAACCCCCTCCAACCTCCCTCTATCTCCATCTCTCTCTCTCTCTCCCCCTCTCTCTGGCTCACTAACCATGCACCCTTCCACCCTCCTCACCATATCTCCCCACCTTTCCCCTCACCCTCCCCACCCCCCCCTCTCTCACACTCCATCACCAGCTTCTTATCTGCCTCTCTCTCTGCATTTGCATCACCCTCACTTTTCCCTCTCCCTTCCTCTAACTCCTTGCCAACATGAACTCACTTTCTCTCTCTCTCTCTCTCTCTCTCTCTCTCTCTCTGTCTCTCTCTCCACTGTCTGTGGCTCTCTCTCTCTCTGCGTCCCTCTGAGGCATGTTTAATTAAGCGTAGGGCTATGTGTCAGAGAGAGAAAGGGAGAGAAGGGGAGAGAACTAATGCTATCTGGAGTACCAGGCTAGACTAGGCAGAGTCTCCTCCTCCTCTCCTCCTATTTTGTCTTCTCCTCCTCTGACCCCCCCCCCCCCTCTCCCTTTGGCCTGGGCCAGCCGTAATTACCCTGCTCATTAGCAGAGGGGAGAGGTGGGGGGAGAGGGGGAGCCAACAGGGGAGAGAGGGAGGACAAAAGGAGAGGAACAAAGGAGCAGGGGAGGACAGGTGAGAAGGTAAGAGGAACGCCTAAGCTTGTCCTTTCTGGACATGTGGAGAAATGGACGACTTGGGTTTTGTAAGTGAAGTAAGAGGATGCAAACTTTGGGATTTTTAGAGAATTTAGTAGCATGATTGGATTGGGAAGCAGTATCCTCCAAGAGAAAAATTATTATTTTCAAATAACATATGTTTTTAACTAATTGGTTTTGTGCATGATTGGTGTCCTGCAGGTCACATGGTGTTCTGGTACTTTGACTGTGTGCATCCTCAGGAGATAATGCTTCTTCTCTGTAAGATATCATTAATAACATGAACAGTGGTGGTGGTAACAATCTTGAGTGTAGCTATAGTTAGTTCTCGGTGTCCATATTAGCAAGCACTTCCTATTAAAGACTGGAATTTGTGAGCATTCAAAAAAACTTTAGCTCCCATTGAAATTATCCAGTGTGGCAGTTGGTAAATTTGGATATAAAGGTTGGTATTTATGTCTCTGTAGGTTGAATGATATCCACCAACACACTCTTCGAATGTCATTTTTTTTTGTCCTTCAGATAGCCAACTAACACTGAATGCATGCAAGTTTGTGAGCAATAACGCTCACATTCCAGCTGCTTGTCAACATGCTGTTGAGACCAAGTGAGAGACTCAGTGAGAAGTGTCTGTAATGAAAGATGTACATAAAAGTAGGAAAGCGTCGATGTCATATCATGCTACATTTTCACATGCCTTTGCAAAGCCTACATGTGTTACAGAGCAGAGTCCTGGCTGGTGTCAGGTGTGTTGATGCACAGACCTTACAAGCTTACGCTCTTGTTTGTCCAGGCAATGATCCAAGAGAGCAAGTTCACTCCGGCCCACACGTTGGGAGCTCTTTGTCTGTTCGGCCTCCTGTGTGCAGATTGATTCAGATTACAGGATTACTTTTTTCCTCATTTCTACATTAAATTAGTGAGCGCAGGATAATTTTATTCTTGGGAGACCTCAAAAATTCCCCCATGTGAAGTTTTCCTGTGCTTTTGATTCATTTTCATTTGTCATTGAGGGACAATGACAGAAAAACAATGTGAAATTTAAAATATTATGTGTCAAAATGTGTTCAAAGTAAACTCAGCATATCTCAGCTGAGTCTTGTGATGCGTCTCTCTTTTATCTGGGGGAAAGAACGCTGTCCCTATTTTCTTCTCCCTTCTTTTCTCATTTATTACCAGGCATGTATCAACTCACGTCAGCCTCAGCTCTCTGTGCACCTTTCTCTGCGCGTTTTGCTCTCTCTCCCCTGAGCACTTTCCTCCTGTTCCCCTCTCTGTCCCTCGGCTCTACCCTATACAGCTTTTGTAGTCTTTATTAAAATTCTGTGGCTCACATCAGCCTCATAATAATGGTAAGTAAAATAACATTCAGCTCTCGTCAGTTCTCAATCCTCCACAGAGGCAAACAGAGTTAATTTCATTCCTCTAGTTGTGCACATCATTTTTCCTAGAAGTTACACTTAGGTTGACCACTTTGATGTGGAGGAACGTTTTGAGCAACAGGGGTTCGCTTTTGAAGAAATCTTATTTATATGTTTTTCTCTCAGTAGTTAATAAAATGTGACTCCTTGCCAATTCAGCTCACATTATCCTGTATTTGAAACTAGCTACACAATTTCTTAGAGTTCTTACACACTTCAAAAATTAAACATTTTATAAGAAAGAAAATGACTGAATATTAGAATTTTAAAAAATATATATCGGATCTCCTCTAAAGATATATATATATATATATATATATATATATATATATATATATATATATATATAGAAAGAAAAATAAAAACATCATAAATCTGGTATGTGCTGTATGTATCTCTGCAGACTGGAAACATCCAAGAAGGAAAACCAAGAACCCCAACATAAGTGCAGGCTGATGTTATCAAAAAAGGATCAGCTTACTGCATGTCCCCTATTTGTGTGCATTTATAAAAATGGTTATTGTGCTCATTCATTTATTGGCCACCAATAGAATAAGAAATCCAAAGTATATCCACTTAAATACAGAATCCCTTCAGACCCCAAGGTACCCAAAAGTCCAGTGTGTGTCAATTAGTATCACATAATTCAATAAATTGAAAATCTTTATAGGAATTCACAATTGTGTCAAACTCTAGTTTTAAGACCGTTGTTTTTTTATATTGTGCACACATTGTGCTCATTCGTAAAGAATGTCAGAATGTGTTATTCCAAGACATGAATACTGCTTGGTCCCCAAGTCTCTGGGCAAATAATTAAGATACCATGGTATTGTGTGTCCTGTGTGCACTGTATTAACACTGAGAACTTGGAGGTGACAGGGTACATACAGAATCCATAGACAGAAAGATTGCCAGTATGTGCGGGGGCACCACCATTTTCTTCATAATGTCTACTATGTGTGTCAGCCAGGGCTTTTTAAAAACTGTGACATTATGGATTATAGTCAAACTCCTCTCTAATGCAAGACATCAGAGGTAAACAGGTCTATGAAGCTTTCTTCATCATCATCAGTGATGACCAGGTCGGTGTTTGTGAGACGGGGATCCACTTTTGTGCCGATGACTCAACTCTGTTTCAATGCAGAGATGGCTGAAGTAGAAGTTAGCCTGAGGAGACATGTGCACCAAATAAAAATCTGAAGACACAAATGGAAAAACACCCCTTAACTATCAAAATGCTGCTGTTACAGCCTGTTAAAAGTTGCATCCCTCTTTACTGTGTGTGTCCACATGTGTCAGCAATTGATTTCCTCCTTCCAGTCTCTGGAACATGCCTCTTGGTCCAAAGCTACCTCCAAACTTATAAACAAACAAATATGCATTAGCCTCCCTGAGCAATGTCTTAGTCAGTTAAGAGACACTTGACTCCAATGGCCATGCCACATTTTAACTGAGCTACAGTTAACCATATGTTTGGTTAACCAGAGGCACACTTTTGCTATTTCAAAAAAAAGAATAAAACCCACAAAAAACCTGCCATCACAAATTACATGAACATTAGGAAATCCAGCAGAATATGCTCTCAACAACACTATGTTTTATTTCTGTGATCCTGCCCTAAATGCATATGCATAAAGGAGAAAGGTACAATTTACTGATTACATGCAAGGTGGGCTTTCCGATGACAAGCAAACTGCTCTTCCAGGCCAGTGAGCTTGTTTGATAAATAGCATGCATGTCTCCAGGCACAGAATACATTTGAAGCAAGGTACAAAAGCCTCAGTAAATCTGGCCCTGCCTGTCTGTTTATCAGTCAACAGTCAGTCCTGAATGGTGACTTCTGACTGGCATTTACTCCTCTAACTCCACACTAGAGTTGACTGATAGTTAAATTTTAGCTGCCTAAACCAGCCGGAAATAATTGTTTCACATCGGTGCTGAGGCCGTGTGTGGGCAAACTAGATAACACTGCATTAATGTGTTGAAATAGACTGTGAGGGAGAGAAAGGAGAAAGTGAATTCATGGGTAGTTTTTTCTGGTCCCTTGTGCATTTCAATAGTTCAATATAATCGGTAGCATCTCCTTGTTATGTGTGCTTTATATCATCCAGGAATGCTGTTATTGCCCTTATATAGGAAGCTTTCAGGATTAGTGTAAGTGGTAAAACATTAATAAGTCAGACAATATTTAATAGTGACAACTATAACTACTGTAGCACTAAAATATAATTATTTCACTTTAAGTTATGCTAGTTATGCTTTGAATATAACAATTATCCCCTCTTCGGGATGTTAAAGTGAAGCTACATAACATATATGAATTTATTTATTTTCTTTAATTAATTATCATTCTGTCAATTGAACTTTCTGTCAGTTGAATGTACTCTTTGCCAGCATAGCCTGGATGAGAAATTGCAGAAAAGTTGTCTTTTTCCAGGGGAGAATATTCCCAGCTCTTTGATTTGATCAAACAATGGGAAGGATATAAATCTCCTGCACCATTTAACACAGAGGAAATATAATCTGCAGGGTTTTTTTGAGAAATAACAGAACAGTCATATAGAGAAAAAGTAATACATGTGTGGCTTGTGTGACATATATGTGTAAATCACTGCTCCACAACTGTATTATATACTGTGTTTAAAAGGATTACACAAGTACTTGTATCACAGAGCTCTGTGCTATTAACCTTTCCTCCCCAGGTTTCCTTTAATAAGGGCAAAGTGGGTGTCCCTCAGCAAAGACAAGCCAGTGCTGCAGCTTTTTCAGCCATTGTGATTTTAATTAGAGGAATTTGGCCGCAGTCGACATCATCAGATCCTCTCATTTGTAATCTGAGTGAGTTGGCCGGGGTTGACGAGCTGACGTCCAAGACTCAATCGGACTCTTTAACCCCTCTGAGTGGACAGATTTTGTTCAGCTCACCATCTCAGGCAAACACTCTACTGCAGGAGCCGTGTTGCAAAGTGCATGAAACCAGGAAATCTGTGACAAAACACCATGATGTCAAAAAGAAGGTGTACATACATTATACGTATATTATTTAGGTGTTCTGGACACTCAAATTTTGCCTAAAATCTCACAAACTGTGTGACTTAAACACAGTTAAAAGGGTTTCCTATGCATAAAATGTGACAGAAATATGTTTTCTATAATTAAAAGATTACATAGTCTCACAGTAAAGTTTAATTCAACAGATTACTCGGGAAAGGTTCCAGTCAGTGGGTTTGAACTAAAGATAAATTGACTGTTCTTGCTGTGCACTCTGTAGCAGTCATACATCTAGCCTCTTCCAGCAGTTTACATGGCAGGGGGTCAGTTAGTGCCACAGGGGGGCCACGGCGCTCTGTGCCTGGGCGTGCCATCTCAGGCAAGTGGCAGGCTTTCACCACGTGGCCCACCTCTACTTTATTAGATTAGACTCTGGCCCTCCTCGGGTTTGTAATTGCATTTGCCTGATGCTGTGTATTTAAGAATAGAATGGCCATGGTCCCCGTGGCCCTCCCCTACCTGATTTCCCAGCTGCCTCCAGGGGGAGCAGACCGGCCCCAGGACAAGAAGTCGTCATGACAACCAGGAGGCAACTGGTGAGGAGAAGATGGGAAGACCTACTGTAGTCTTCCTGTGTCTCTCTGTGACTTTGCACTTTCTCTCCTGCTGGATTTCTTTTTTGTTATTCACTGTTTCATGAGGCGATTCATTTTGGTTCATCCTTTGTTCTTGTTCTGAGAGAGACAAAAAAACAGCAAATGTTTCTTTGTGCTGGGTCTCTCTGGGAGGGGGAAATGAAGGGCTGTCAAACAGCGACTCATATTTCATCCTGTCCATAATTTATGGAGAGACTAGGTTTAGGAAGGGACATTAGGCTAACATGGGGGGATGCTTGTTATAAACATCCCCCATGAGTCATGAGCAACTGGAGGGGGTACAAATCGATGGTGACACATGTTTCTGTTAGCTACACAGCGCACTTGATGCCCTTTTCCCATCTTAAGTATTTGCAGATAAGCTCCCATTAAGTGTCATTATGTGTCAGTGATACTTTGTGGCAATGTTTAGCGGTTGGTAAAGCAATGTTTGAGGGTTTCCTGCTAGCATGCTAACAACTATAGCCCATGTGGCTTACCAGATCTTGAAAAAGCCCCACTATACAGGGGTGGAACTTCAGTGGGACAGCAAGCTTTATATGATGTGGGACAGTGACATTCTTTTGAACTGGGAGTTGCACCAGCCAGGGGTAGTATATCATAAAGCACAACCTCTCTGCTAATCACAAATTACAGCCAGCCTCTCCTCCAGCCCCGATCCAGCTCTCTCCACAGGGAAGCAAGGGCCAAGGAGAAGAATACTAGCCCCTGCCAAGTCCCCACCACTCCCCACTACAAGGTGCTTATAAATCGGCATCCTCACAGATAGGTCAAGGTTTTGATTTGGTCGTGACCTTAGTTCATAAATCTGAATGATGTAGGGGCCTTGGTTAAAAGGCTGCTGGATCAACTCTCAGATGGGACACCCCTCCCTCGCTTTCTGTCTCTTTCTCTCCTCTGACTCTCTCCCCTCTTCCATCTCTCCAACTCTCATGTCCTTTTTTCAGTCCCCGCTGCAGTCTCAAGTCCCTGGAGCCGTTATAACAGGCAGAGAGAGAGAGAGAGAGAGAGAGAGAGAGAGAGAGAGAGAGAAATGGCGAGAGGGTGAAACAGGCAATCAATAAATCAATATGTTTTGCGCCACTAAGCTAGGGTAAGCTCACTCTTTCAAACCTGCGTGTGCATGTACGCACACACACAAATGCACTCACTTACCATCCCAGCAAATTTCTTTCAACACACACACACAAACAAACAAATGAAGGCTCAGGACAGAATGTCCCTTGCCAAAAGACATTTTGTTGTTTTAGCGACTTTCTTTTTTTCTCATTCTATTTCCTGTTTTGGGTCATTAAGCCATTGATTTTTGTTTCAACGGGTAAGTGGTGGTGGGGACCCCCTGGGAGCCGGCTGAAAACCTCAACAGAGTGGCCCCAGCAGGAGTTTCTCTAGTTGTGACAGGCTGCTCCCAAGGGCCAGTGGGCCCTCTTAACTCTGCAGGGGGAGAAACTGTCGTCTGAAATCAGTCATTCTGCCTCAGCATTCCCAGGCACTCCGCTGTAAGCGTATTCACTTGGATATCTATAGATTTCTTCTTGTTAAATGTCTTTGCAACCACTGGACGTACAAACCTGTGCATTTAGTGATAGATTTGGATTCTGGTCCTCACAGAAATTCTTGGGTGTACAATTGATCAATTCTCTTCATGGATTTTAAAGGATGTAAAAAGTTGGCTGGAGCATCAGCTTTCTTATCAGTATGCCCAATATTTTTAGGTCTGTGGCGGCGATGAGGGTAGAGGAAAGAGCTGGAGAGATACAGTGAGATACAGTAGCAACTCTGGCAGACCAAGATTCAGTTGGCCAACAGCCAGCAAGATATTACAGTCAGATATATAGTAACACAGATGGATGCACTCAGCCTAAAGAGGCTGACATATTGGCCAGCGCTGTCATAAGAATGACATAATACCTATCCTGACAGGAATTGAAAATAAAGGCCGCTCCACCGCAGAGTTGCATAAGCACTTTAACTTTAGCTCATACAACGTAAAACATTACCCCTGACATATGGGATATCCCAAGGGAAGTTTTCAGAGTGGCTGGATGTTAAAGGTGGAGGTCTGACAACTGGAAGTGGTCCCCTAACGTGTTATAAATGTAACTCTTGATTTCAGCACTCACAACCAAAGCATCCAAGGGTTCTACTATATGGCTCCCTGATATAGAGATAGGCCTACTATTCTGCATTTCATTAACATGCATCTCACTTAATGGATCTGCACTCTCAGAAAATATAAGAAAACATATCCGGCCTGACAACTTACAGTAAATGTAAAACTATCCAAATCTAAAAAAATATAAAGTTGTAATGATGAATGCAGTTTTTATTGATTCCAAAACTGTTTTATGCCTCATATAGACAACAATTACTGGTCATATCAGTGGTATAAACTACCGACAGTCCAGACCTTGTGAAACACAAATGGAATCACAAATACATAAAACTAAATTCACGCTCTATTAAATGCCATGCTGGATTTACCATGTTGCATCATTACAGCCAAATGCTTCCCTGAGGTGGTTGGACCACCTACTCTGGTGCATCTTGGGCACATTTACACATACATACACTTAAATATGGTTAAGCTCAGTCTGGACAAAATCCAGCTTCATTTGAGTCATTTTGTGCCAGATGTAAAGGGGGTCTGTTTCACAAGACAAGATAAATATAAAAAACTGCAGTGTTTTGGCACCATTCCTGCAAAGTACATCAAAGCATAGGGCTCAAATTAATACCAGGGGAGAATGGCAGAAGCTCCTCTGCTCAGAAATGCATAACTGTGATGCTGTGCAGTGGGGGAACAGTTAAATTACGGACATTTTGAAGTAAGACTGTATATCTTTGAGAGAAGAAATAGCATAATCTTCCACTTACAGATGCTAAGTTGAATGCCTGAGCAGATAACATACTTTGTTGCTCATTTCCATACGTTTCGCTGCTACAGCCTTACTTCTGGTAAGGCTGTAGTCTGGTATAACAGTGCGGTGTATGTCACCAATTAACACGATTTTATGACAAAAGTAAAATGACAAGTAAACACAGATTTATTGAATGACATGCTAAAAACGTAGTGTAACTGTAGCACAAGCGGCTGTTAGCGAACTAATTCAGTATCAGCTGTATATCAATAAAGTTTGCTAACATAGCTAGGTAGCAACTGTTCATATGAGAACAAGCGAGGCCACGGCAGCAAACCCTTCAGTGTATCAACAGAATTTATTAATTTAACTGTTCATTTGTAAGAATAACAATGTGCAGAGTACCATGTAGGCTCAGTCCTTACCGTAGCCGCCTGGTTTCCAATTAGACTAAGTCCCTTTGCATGTCACCCCCTCTCTCTCATCCCTAACTTTCCAGCATCTCTGTCACTGTCCCTGTCATGATAAAGCCAAAAATGGCCAAAAAATAACTTAACAAAGAATAATATTGCATTATTCCTCCTATTAAAACGTAGTCTTACTTTATATCTTTTTTGTTACATGTAGATACCTTCAAAGACAACCACTTCGACCCCCTGGTTGGCATAATAAATGAAAGTAAGGCAATAAATACGACTAAGGTAAACCAGACAATCCAAAAAGGAATAAAAATCTCCCTGACATCACTGTCCTGCTGTTTTCCTCCCCTCTCCTGGCCACTTCTTCATTCATATCCTCTTCCCTCTTCTTCCTGTTCAAGTCTCCCTCTGTTCGAGAGGAAAGGCACCTGGAGATACTTTACAGGTTCATTTTGAAGGAACTTTTCCTGCATCAATAATGAAATCGTATTCTCCCTCTCCTTCCCCCTATCTCTCTCCCTTTCTCTCACTTCCCCCCTGGAACGAGCCTGGTGCTGCTAGATTTCTGCTCCTTGAAACTCTCTCTCATACTTAAGCCGTTTTCACAAATGAACTTGCCCTTTCACACATGTAGCACACAACCATAGATTTTCCATGTGAGACGTGTTCTCACCTTCTGGAAAGACTCTGTTTAGTTTAGGTGAGGGGTGGCACCTGGGGAGAGCACACAGGAGACAGAATAGAAACGTCATCAACACGCCCACTCACTGGCTGTGAATTCTCCAGACAAAGACTTGCTCTATTCATACATGGGCTCAATCAGACATTATCGGACATTATTATACTAGAAGCCTGGCAGGGCAAAGTCTGTTTAACGTCTGGTTCAACTGATTTGTGTTCACACATGCAAGATCCTCCAAGTAATGACTAGAAAGGTACAGGGTTGCAAATGCATGTGTGAAAGCTGCTTTAATCTCTCAACTCTCTTCCCCTTATCATGAGCTAAACATTCATTTTTTGTGAGAGGAAAGAAACAGAGAGGGATGACAAATGAAAAAGAAAGCAAAGAGAAAGAGGTGCAATGTAGCAAATTGTGAGTCAAAGGAGAAAATATGGAGAAACTGTGGTTCATATTATAACCAAAGTTCAATTTCTTTTTCAGAGCTACATTCATTTTCATGGTGCCCTGTCTTCCTCTTCAATGTCTTCTTGGCTTTTTCTTATATGTGGCATTACAGAGGGAGTGAGCTTTGACATTATGACAGTCCATTGAATAGCTGAAGCCATCAGTGTGAATATGGGAATGAATATAGAGTAATAAAAGAAAAAGATGAGAAACAGATTGACATTTTGGCTGTTGCGTCCTTGGCGCATGACAAAGACGAAAGATTCATTCTTCCTGCCCTGCGTGTGTTTTGTTGTTGACATTGTGTGTGTGTGTGTGTGTGGATTCCTTCTGTGTGTGTGAGTGTAGGCAGGCTGGCATACCACATGCAAATAACAGTGCTTGCGTGTGTGAATGTGTATACTGCATTCAATCACGTGCATGTGCATATTTTTGACTCTAAAGTGTGTGGGAGTGAGAGAACATTCACATCGCCCACCTGGGCTCTAGCTGGGAGCCAGTAGAGCTGTCTTACTGAAAAACTCCCTGTTGTTTCTTTGGCGGTGCCTAACAGGCAGATTTGACTGTATCACTTCCTTCTTACTCCTCCTCCACCCTTAACTCCTCTCTTCTCCCTCGATCTGCTCTGTTCCTCTGTTCCCGACACTCATCTCTTTCTCTCCTCTTCCTCTCTTCCTGCCTTTTCTATATTTAATCAGCCGGAGAGTGTGGAATTAGTGATTATTTGATGGAAATATGCAGGCAAGAAAAGCAGTGTGTGCGTATGTGTATGTGAGAAATAGAGAGAGGAGCTGATCTCTCACTTATCTGTCTAGATCTTCTCCTGTCATTTCAGAGTTTAGAGAAAGCAGAGGAGTATAGAGGTTAATGAATTGCATAATAGGCCTTGCAGGGTTTTGGTAGTACACTACAGACATGCATGACATCTCTGTGTAACTTCGACCCCACTCACTCTCCTTTTATGTTTGCAGAACTCTCACTCTTCCTTTATTTCGCCTGTGAGTTTATCTCTTTACTAAGACTACATTCACACCAAGGCCGCATTCAGACCGACATCAGCCCTGCATGAAAAATGTCCAATTATTTACTTAAATAACACCGTTGCACTGAGACACCTGCAGTGGTGCCAGTGTGGAGGACTCCGGCAAAAAAAAGGCAAGGTTGTCGAGCGAAAAAGCTCCATCATTGCTCAACTTTTCATCATAGCCACGGAACAATGCAGCACGATTGACAACACACTAAAACTGTGTCCATACATACTAACATTTTCAGGCAGTGACGATGTCTACCCACACTGAGACACCTGAACAACAGGAAAAAATGGTCAGCAGTCAAGACAACAGTGCAACATAGTCTCAACTGGTTAAAGAAATAGTGCAACATATTGGATTACACTTATTAACACACTTATTTGCTTTCTTGCTGAGAGCTCAATGAGAAGATCGATGTCTGCTAAATATACAACTACCAACAGCTACCAGTTAGCTTAGCTTAGTGTAATGACTGGAATTGTGTGGGAAAGCTAGCCTGTCTGTCCGGAGGTAATGAAATAGCCTACAGCCCCTTTAAAGTTCTCAAGTCAACACGGAGAGGGGACTTCCTGGCCAGTGTCCACTGGTTGCTGCTTGTTGCAAAATGTCAGCTAGAAAACTGAATGAGCATAAAGTATTGATTTGATCAGGGCTTAAATTCTACCTGTGAACAAGGCGAACAGTATTTCTTATGCTGCCACAACAACATGTCAGTAAACTCACCATTTTATGAATGTTGTCAGACAAAATACTAACAGGGGACAAAAAATTGCTTTGTTAATGTTACTCTTAACTTTCCTGCACATTAAAAGACGAGGCAGGCGTTTTCAGATGTGTCCTCTCTGGAGACCATTATTGAACAAAGTGCCCATATACATTTTTATTTTTGTTTTTCATAACTGCGTCTCTCTCTCTCTGCCTTTTACCAATACAAGGGCAGGCTATTGTGAGTGACAGCTCATTACAACACCATCTTCTCAGCCCCTAACCTCATGAGACAGAGACAAAAGTGTGTTTGTGTGTGTGTGTGTGTGTGTGTGTGTGTGTGTGTGTGTGTGTGTGTGTGTTTGCAAGAAAACATGTGGGCATGCATGTGCACATTTTGGTGTGTATTTGAACATAAGAGCATAAGAGTGGCTGCATTTCCTCGCTAAGTGTATTCATAGTGTTTGCCCATGCTGCTATTTGTGTCTATATTTACATCTGCATATGCTGTAAGGTATCTTTATATGCACAGGCCTTTCAAGTCAGTTCTCACTTTCTTCTTCTAATACACACACATGCACACACACATACATACACAGTCCAGCAATATGCAGCTCATGAATAGTCCCGCAGCAATTATGGGAAACCCACTCATTCTCTCTGTGCCTCAGTGATGGCGGGAGTAGAGGACAAAGGTTGTGGGGGGATGGAAGTGAAAGCAGTCTACTCAGTTCAGAACATGACAGCTTTTGAACTTGTTTTCCTTTTTTTTTTATTCATTAGAGAAGTGAAAAGCAAAAACCCAGTGATGGTACACCAGTACCAGCTGTGATTTATGTTCACCTCTGAAAAGAGAAAAGTAGAATTTATGGCTTTCTCGTCTGGTCTAATCTTTACTATATGCTGCAAAGCCCAGGAAATGCAGTAAGCTTAGAGGGAGAGAGAGAGGCTGAAATTTGTCCTCTACACTTTTTCTAGTTTGCTTTTTTCTTTTTTTCTTTCTCTTCCTCTCACTTACAAACTCTATCACATTTTGTCCATGGGGTTTTTTTGCCTCCTGCAAGCTTGCATACACAGGAGCACTCATACGCACACGCGCACGCTTAGGTGCACACACAAGGTTTGAACACCTAATCACACACATGCAGGTGCACCGCGCACACAGATGCACGCTCGCACATAAACTGAGAGCTGCTTAGCCCCTCAGCGACACCTTTACTTCTCTCGCACCAATTTTCTCACACTTGTTCATCCTTCGTGTCTTCTCCTTTTTCTTTCTCTCGCTGCCTCGCTCCGCACCTCCGCCCTCAGCCGCCTCCACATATAGATCCTTTCTTTTTATAGTCAAAGCTATAGTCCCCATGGCAACATCAGAGTTGTTGATTGCCAAGGTGCTGTACGACTAATTATGTAACTATCGCAAGGGGTCGTGTTGGTATGTGTGTGTGTGTGTGTGTATGTGTGTGTGCTCTGCAGCCTATTTATTTCTCACCACGGCAGTGTCCTCCGTTAGCAATGGCTCTTTTTGTGATGAATCAAGCTGTGGTGTGATAATCGATCTGTGTTCAGAGCCCGACGTGATGTTTTATGTCATGAGAAACAAAATAAGACACTGGTACATGCTCAACATGGAATATCTGATATGTTCTATGCTTCATGTTTCAATTGGGATTGTGAAAATTGGCATCTCATTTGCACAGGAGGTTTAGGTGTCTGAGGGTGCAGAGTATGCACAAGTGCATGTCACAGGCAAGTGTGAAGCTGTAACAGGTTTTGACAGGATAAAATCATTTGGAGGTGCAGATGATGTGCTTTTTCTATCTAGTTACGGTGTGACAACAGAATTCTCATCCGTCGATTCCTATTAAAGCGTTTGCAGGAAGCGTGAACTCTGTCTACTCTCATTGCACAGTGATTCTTATCCAGGTAGAGCACGGAAAAGATGGAGGGGAACAGGGGGAAAACACTGTATTATGCATTAACTCGCAGTGGAAAAAATAGCTTTCGCACTCACACTCATTTACTCAATTCGACAACAAATCCATACAGGAGAAGAGAAGGGAGAAGAATGAGGGAAAAATAATAAGATGTGCAACAAGAATAGAAAGGAAAACAGAAAGAGCACTGCATTTGCATTTTAACCTCTCATTCAAAACTGCTCGAGAGCCGTCCCACTACTGCGAGCGTTCAGGCTGCTTGCCAGTGAAAGAAGGAGAAAACAGGAGGAGATAAAGAAGAGGTGGGCTGGTGTGAAATGGATCAAACAATGGATGTGAGAAAAGCGTTGCTGTTCTCAACCAACTGCAGGCAAAAGAGAAAAGGAGTGGAGGAGGAGTGGGGGTGTGTGATAACTTGCAGCTTTTTAAAATGTCTGTGTTTTGTAACTAGTTTTCCAACAACAGGTTCTCCAGAAAGTTGGAGAAAGTATTTGCAGAGCTGCAGTAGTTAGTGTGCAGATGAAATGGTCTTTAATCAGGAGGCGAAAGCAGGATGAATCTGTGAATGACAGTTGAGGAAAACTATTGTAAGTGGGCCTTTGAGTTGAAATTATATTGTTACACGAGCTTGAGAATGGATTTGGGCGTTTGTGTGTGTGTGTGTGTGTGTGTGTGTGTGTGTGTGTGTGTGTGTGTGTGTGTGTGTGTGTGTGTGGGTGTGTGTGTGTGCCTGTCTATCATTCTCCGTCTTCATGTTTTGTGTATGGTTGAAAAGAAGCCATGTAGATGAAGGAATGATCAGAGGGTTGAACAGGGAGCCTCGCCTCCTTTGTGTGATCTTCTGTGTGTTTCCCTTTCACCTGCCTTTGTGGAGACGTAGTGATCTCAGTAGACACCACTGGGACGGCAGCACCACAGAGCGAGCAGCAGCATATAGAAACAGGCAGAGAAACACGATGACTGCGTTTTTTCATTCATACAGTAGCTCTGAGTAGGATTCAGGGAAAGCAATTCATATTGAATTGATAGCAATTCATGAATTGAAAGCAAATCATATTCAATTGCTTTAGGACAGTATTTTCTGTGGGGAGTGAAGTAATTTAACATGCGACCTCTGCTGTTCAAATTCATCAGTCACTATTATTAAGTGTCTTTAAACTTCTGCCATCAAACCCACTTCAGCAGTTAATGAGAGCATAACAAGTCCTCAAAAACATTTGCATGGGTGTTATTGTTCAGAACATGATTTGGTGCAGTACGTCATCATCTATGGCAGTATTTCGAACATAAGGAAATACTGATTAATGAGGGCCAATGTCTCATTTTCCATAATGCACACTGCAGCCACGCTGTTGTTCTCACGGCTAAAGAAAGCACAGACCGTGCCAATTCATAATTCATCTGGATGCTTTATTTTTTTCGTTGTATTTATTTTGTTCCTGTCCACTCAGCCTGACTGCAGTGTGCCACTCAATCCCAGCCCAAACAACTGGGCCAGACCATCCCATTGTCAGAAAATACTCTTCTCATCCTTGATCTGACGCGAAACAGATTTCCCATCCCTGTGTGTCTGTAAAGATGAGAAAGGATAAAAGAGAAGAGAATGCACCAAAAAGAAAGAGATTAGGATGTTTTGCTTTGTAGTACTCTTTACCCTCACACACAGACATTGATCTCTTCACAATATGTTTCACTTTAACATCAAAAGAGAGGTTTGGTGTTTGGCCATATGTCAGGATAAAGAACTACAGGGGAAGGAAAGAGGAAAAAAAATACCCACTGGGATGTGCGGACATTAGTGGAGATTAAACCTGAAGGGAGTCCAAGTGGGATTCAGCCATTCATCAGATTTCAAGCCTTTACCAACACCTCTAAAGACTCACCTGAAAGTTTCTCTCAAATTGTTTTCTGGGTTTTTTAGGGGCAATAGCAGTTGTTTGTTTGCATATTGTGCAAATGACATGGAGCCGTATTTGAGTGCACTTCACCACCAGCACTTTGGCTGACAAAGTGTCCAGTAAATAATCAATCAGGACAGTGAAGGAAAGGTCAAAAGTGAAAATGTGATGTATACTTTGATGCAGAATTAACAAGAAGACACTAAAAATTAAGACAGTGCTGATGATAATGTTTTACAAAGTATAAAAAGCTTCTCTGAGCAGAGCAAGATTCAATTGCAAGTTTTTTTACAGGAAGTTTTGTTACTTTATACCATTGGCGTGCAGTGACTTTTACAGATGGGCGAGCAGAGCCGAACAACCAACCAACCCCCCCCCCACCACCACCACCACCACCACCACTCAGCTGTTTACTACACCAACAAGAAAAATGGGCCAGACTACAACATACCTTTTCATGACAGTAGCAGTAGCACATCTCTCTTAAATTCGGGGTCTATCCTGTTGCATTATTTTGTGCTGAAAGTCTCTCTCCTCCATCTTGCTGCTCCTCTGCCTCTTCACTTCCTGACAGAAGAATTATTAGGATTATTCCTTTGAACTGACTCTAAACAAAGGTTCAGTATAGAGGAAAAATATCTTTAAAAAAAATTACTTCCGTGGTAATCTTCAAAATATAGATCAACTAATGATGACAGACTCCAGTAACAATGCAGAATCCTGCATTTTTCTGCAGCAATATTGTTAACCTTTCCCACTCATCTTTAGGACTGTAGTAAGGGAGCACTGGGGAGACGATGAAACTTGGGTCTTAAGGAGTTGTAGCATTTATTTACTGACAAACAGCCTAAAGTGCACATACTGTACATTGTACTGCTAACTTCAAACTCTCTGCTCTGGTCGCCAGCCTCATCGCTTCCTCTCTCTCCGCAGCTGCTGCAGAATTTTTAAAATCACATTTATCAGGTTTAATCAAGTTTATTCTACTTGTTTTCCTTTGAATCTTCTCAGTGTGTGTG
The DNA here is from genome assembly GCF_046630095.1 of Trachinotus anak. NCBI lineage: Eukaryota > Metazoa > Chordata > Actinopteri > Carangiformes > Carangidae > Trachinotus > Trachinotus anak. Next base: position 10,089,677 of record NW_027273864.1, on the reverse strand, counting down.
CTTGTGGTGCATGAAAGAGAGAAAAAGAAATAGAGAATAATATGAGTGTGGGGATAGGGTTATGATTGAAATGGGGAAACATTATACCAGTCGATGATGAGCAGCCCTTTCCTCTATTTCTTCATCTGTTTCAGTTAACTTGTTTTTCTTTGAATCTTCTTCAGAGGCTATTTGACTTTGTTATCAGCTTTTACAGTCATCATGTCCACATTGTTTTGGAGGAACATGCGGTCTCAAAGTTTCTCCTTTTTTTCTAGAGCACATTCTTGAGTTCATTGTCACCCACTTGGTCTGTTCACTTCACACACGGAAGCACATTTCAAACTTCATATTGTGTATAAGCTTGGACCAATCACCATCATCTGCAAAAGTAATAATATTTAAGCTTTTCACCAGTTTTAAACCCTTAAATTATCAAATAATCGGAAGGAAGTCCAAGTAACTTTGTATTTTAGATCTATTACTGACCACAGTCACTGTCCCTAACTTTAGGTCAGCTGTAGCTCCCAGGTCAACGTCCACCTGCTGTGGTCTGACCCATAGCTTTTGGTCTTTGACATCAACCCTCGCAAGGTTCACCAGAAAAACGTCTGTGGCATTCCACTTAATGAAAAGCCTCACAGGAAAAAATAAACAGATATTCAAAGACTTACTGTGATAATCACGAAGACCCAATAGCAATTACACCCCATCCATGTAATAGACAACAGCTGGACAACATTCAATAGCCCTTTCAAATGCAGGCAAATTTTCAAGCCACCTATGGCCACAAAATGGCAGTTTAAGACTACATGCCTGTAAAAAGTAAAAAAGAGTAAAGTAAAAGTAAAAAGAATTAAGACAACCTTAAATTTAGTGAATCTAATTTAAGAGTTTTTAAGGATTGACTCTCTCTCTCTCTCTCTCTCACCCACAACTGTCACAACCTACCTACTGATCTATTCCTGAAAGGAGCTGCTCTACTTGTGTAACAATATTCTGTCTCAAACTTCTCAAACTTACTGCATTTGTTGCACAGAGATGATGAATCACACTGGAATTTGCTTTTTTTTTGCAACCTCTTAACACAAGAAAAGACTTTGGAAGTAATTTTCAAATACGCAAGTTTAGTTTCCACACAAATATGTGTGACATGTTTGGGTTGTAGTACAGATGTCTGGATGCCGTCTTTCAAAAATGTTTCCTAAATTCCAAGTTAAATCACTCAAATATTGAAGCGTTTCTGACTCATTTTGAACTCTTAATATTGTTGGCAAAAAACTCACAAAGTCCAGATGGGAGCTTAGCTGTTATTGTAATGCAGTCCTGTATTAACTACACTGACTGTCAAGGAAAAAAAAAAAAAGTGGTTTGTAGCCAAACAAAGATTTTTTTTTTACTTGCTTAATGCTCCATAAGCTTTTAGACATTCTAGTTCTCAAACTCAAAACTACTTCACTATTTAATGTAGTTGTAACTGAGCTAAGTATTTGTTGGTAAATACAGGCCTTTGTAACTCATTTATCACTGCGTAGGACGTAGCATGTCAACAGAATGAGATAAAATATTTTTTAAACCTAATAAAAAAAGCTGCTTCACTAGTTTGTTGCCAGTAAGTCGTAAAGTACTTTTTGTCAAGCATATATTAAGAGCTGCAGAAACACATTGTTAACTGCACCTCATGTCCTATTCAGTGCTGAATAGGACATGAGCTAGCATGTCGTTAGCATTGGGCAATAATACAAATTCCTAACCTGAATATTTTCTTTACTAGCTCTGTCTGTGACTTGTTGGCTGGAAAAAACATTTGTTACCAAGATTAGCCTGTGCACTTGCTTAGAGGATCATTAAGTATGAGGTGAGGCGATGCCATTTCACTGACTGACCTGAATTTGACTCCCAATGAACACATCTTGTGCCATGGGAAAAAAAACTTTCCTCCTCACACAAGCTGATTCCAGTTCCATTAGTCACATTACAGCACTTCTCTCTGCAGTCTACAGTGGTACAGAAATAGTGGTGGATAAGTATGAGCTGCCCTACAGATGTTGTAAAGTACTCAAGAGGTTGCAAAAGTCAATAAAATGAAAATTTTACATGTACTGTAGAAGCTTTGCCGGATATGCGGAGGGTGTTCCCTGTGATTGTAATTCTTCAGTGTATTAATGTAAAATCAATACTTTTAAAATAGGTTTGTCCTCTTTGTGGCCACTAGTGAAATCTATTACATACCTGCTAAATGTTTTTAGTTTTTTCTGCTAGTGAGGTTTTTCTTTCTCTACATACAAGTGCCCAGTTTCCCAAAAGCATCTCAGGGTTATAACCATATTTGTTCAGCTAATGTTTCCACTGGCATGTTTCCATCCCAAGATGAGTGTTGTGTGTTGCATGCTGAGATACTTTGGAAAGCAGATCCAGGTCGAGCGCCAGTGGCTCATTTGACAATATGAATACAGGCATTTGGTTACACTCAGACCCAGTGGTATTGCTCCTGCAGAGAATCTCAACATCTGGATCAGCTCCTTTTCTGGCACTTGATGTCAAATACAGTACACTTAAGAATCAGGTAATGTAAGTACGAACAAAGAGCACAGAAACCCAAACACCTCAACATTCAAATGGGACGGAGGCAGAATGAAAGCAATTGGAATGTAAGAGAAAAAAGAGCCTTCAGCTGCAGAATGTAAAATAGAGCAAGTTTTGACAATAGTAGAGGAGGAATATTATAAAGGCAGCCTTCCTTGCTTCCCTGGGAGAGTTTCATGGAGTGCTTTCTCACTGTGATAATGAAATGACCTGGCCTGCACTGCTCCACTCTCTCTCTCTCAAAAACACATCTGCTAGACGAGGGTGAAAATGAGAAAATCCTACCTCCTCTCCCGAGTTTCGTAAAGCATACTTTCAATATTCTTTTTTACAGACAATAATGGGATATGAGTGACAGTGTATTCCTGTGTCCTTGTGAGTGTTGTGTATTACCCTGGCTGTGTGCGCATGTATTAGTTTGTGTGCTGTTTTGGATGCGGACACTTGCACTGTCTTGAGCAACTTGTAATAAACTATATTTGAAGCACATTTGACATAACAAGGTACTATACAGAAATTCAGTGGATAGAAATCCCATAGAGTTGTCATCGTAACATTGTTCTTGTAACTTTGTTTTTGTGGTTTGCACAGAGTGGAATCAATACAGTAAGCAGCAAAACTCAGATCAAGGACTTCAATTTTGTCCCATTTCAAGGTAGAATCCAATAAAGCAAACTATAGTCCCACACTGTTTTGAGCTAATCTTGTGGGCCTCGCTAGACATTCAGGCCGTACTAGACTGATTCAGAAGAATGACTCACCAGTTTGGTACAGCACAGACTGCATGCAGACCATGAATTCCCTCAGCTTCTAGTTAGCAGGGAATCTATGGCAGCACTGAGGCAGAGCGCTGTCATTGAGTTACATAATCAACAGAGGAGTGTAGCAAGTGTGTGTTTGTGTGTGTGTATGTGTGTGTGTGTGTGCCCGTGCATTTGTGTAGCTGCAGTTCTTTTTGAGCTGTCAATCATGAGGTACACCAAGGCCACTCTAACACAAGGCTGCTGAGGTGGACTTTCAGCAACAATGGAGCTTAGCCTGTGTGTATTTGTGTGTGTGTGTGTGCGCATGTGTGTGAGTGAGTCCATGTGAGCACTTGCTACTGTTTTTAAAGGCTTGTGTGTGGATGAATAGGCAGTTGCATTTACAAGGCTGAGGGGGGAAAGCATGCTAGATAGGATTTATTAGTTGTGCATGCTGAGAGATGAGCCAATTTACTGCACATGTTGACTCACAAGGATACATTTACATATCTATTGTGTGTTGCGTGTGTATGTGTATGTGTGAGTGTGTGATTGTGCTTATTTGTATCCCTTTGTATGTTTCCATGCATGCTTGGATGCATAGGCCCATTTGTGATTTTGCATGTTTGCGTATGAGCCAAGCTTGTGTCTATAAGAGTGCACATTTAGCCATGTAAGCTTACCAACTTGTGCTTGTTTGTGTGTGCCAATGTGTGTATATATGTATGTATGTCTGCATCTCTGTGGCTTTTTGTGTAAATGTAGATGGGATTTTATTTTCATACTGACATTCGGCTAAAGAGAGCTTGTTGTATTGTCTGTATATTGTATTGCTTTTGCTGCTCAATGCTGCCATCTGGCTTTAGCTAACTCCACCACAGACATCCTAGGGGAGCTATCCATGCTAGTCAGCGTCTGGTTTTAACAACTGTTTTGGGATCGGTTGTCCAGTGGGTTGGTGCTAACTCACCCTATTATGAGCAGGATGATAAAACTGACCTTGAAGCAGTTTATGGGCCTGGTATAATGGAAAACACTGATAGGGAGCCCATGAAACTGCCCTCAGCTTTCAGTGACAAAAGAAAATAATGGTTTAACCACTTAACGTTATTTTGATCTGTATCTAAAAAATTCTGAGCAGACATTTTGAATGTAGTTGTTCGACTTAACATCGATGAATTAATTGTAGATATTAAAAATGGATTCAAATAAAATCAAGAACTGCAGTTTTAATAAAAGTTGCCTCATAACTGAAAATAAATGATATGGGAAAGTACAAAAATTATTGGGGGAGGGGAGCGCAGAAGAGAGGGATGGTATTGTAATTATTTTTTTTGCTGACGGGAGGATAGTCTAGCTTGTTTGGGGG